>NW_028279110.1:0-63277 GCF_059751315.1 Micrasema longulum
TATTGAATTCAAACATATTGTCAAAGCCTGGAGGTTTTTAGCTTGGATTGAAGCGTCTTAGAAATAATAAAGTCCATTTAAATTAGAAGCAACAATAAAACGACGATAAAAATTAAGATGTCAATGAGTGCAGTAAAAAAAGTTGACATGGATTTTACTCGCATACTTTGAAGCGTATTCGTCCGAACAATATGGCTCTAATGCCAATGATAACCTTTTTTAGGAGTTGCAATATTATTTATATTGCTTATAATTTAATCAATTAATTAATTACAAGTGTAATTTTGAATGAATTAGGAAATGTACAAGTTTAAAATTTATTAAACAAATATTGTTATTTCTTTTAAAAATACCTCCAAAGTTACTTTAAAAAAAAACTTAATGAACAATATTTTGAGTTTGTCCAAATTTTTGTAGAGATGAAAGAATTGAAGGAATATAGATTTTCAAATATGGGCAGAATGGTGAATGTTACACAGTGTGTAAAGTGGCCACTTAAACCAGCCATTGACAGTTCATAAGCCCTGTAGATGCCTGGACTTCTATATTACCTACGCCTTAATGTTCTTCATCTCTGTTGTAATATTTTAATGAAAACTTAATAGTAATCTTTTGTTTAAACTTATTGCAACAGAGAGGGAATACATTTTTAAGAAGAAAATAAAGATGTCTAGGCATTTACAGGGCTTATGACCTGTCATTGGCTGGTTTAAGTGGCCACTTTACACACTGTGTAACCAAAGTCAACAGATGGAAGAGTTGAGGAAATGTGGATGTTCAAACATGGGCAGAATGGTGAATGTTACACAGTGTGTAAAGTGGCCATTTAAACCTGCCAATGACAGGTCATAAGCCCTGTTAATGCCTTGACTTCCATATTCCCTTCTCAAAACTGTTTTCTGTCTCTGTTGCAATAAGTTTAAATTTGAATAACTCCCTAGGGAGGAAATCCAGCCAGTCTGCTAGCATTTAGCACACTCAAACATTGTAATCTTTTGTGTCTATGCGAGGATTTGTGACACGACTAACAACTTAACAAATTTAAGTTTTATTAATACTACCTGGATAGAGTTCTGACGCATAAAAAGTGTAACATGTTATTTTAACAAAAGATGATCAATAAAATAATACATTAATTAATCACTGTCCTAGACTAAACCTGTTCTTCATAAACTTTGGACCAATTTCTCAAATAGCTTTGTAATAACTAAAACTAATTTGTTTTAGAACGTTTATGTATCGGTACATCTAAATCATTTATTAGGTCATTTTATTTATTTATTTATTAATGGACATTGTCCATGTATACAATTTACAGGGTTTAAATATTACAATAAAAGAATAGTTAAAAACATTTTAAAAAAAAGAAAAGAAGCGTTGATAAACATAAGGGACATCAAGACAAGATCTGGACTATTTATTTAGTGCTCGTTTAAATCGTTGTAAACTTAAACCAAAAAAGTCCAGATCTTGTCTTGAATTAAGGACGAATACGACAAAGACGGGTAATTGGAGAATTAAGGCCATAGTTTGTTCTATGCTGATCGATGAACAGTACTTTATTGTTTCTCAACCTACGAGTCGGAATATTGAATTTAACTTGTCCCAGTAATGATGGAACATCGATTACACCATTTAGTTTGCGGAACATATATGGAAATAATATTAGTTCTACGTTTTTGTAGACTAGAAATATTTATTAATTTATTTTACAGAAACAAACAGTCGACAATGATATAACAACATAAAAAAGATTATTATTGCAGGCAAATGGATGCTCCATCATTACAACGCCCCATGTTACACTGCCCTCTCCGTAACGGAATTTTAGACCACTAATGGTATTCCTGTGGTTCTCCAGCCCCCCTATTCACCTGACCTCAGTTCCTGTGACTTCTTTCTTTTCCCTAAACAAAAAAACGTTATCAAAAGACGTCATTTCGGGACTTTAAAAAATATTCAAAAGAGTGTAACAGACATGCTAAAGACCATACTGGTTGAAGACTTCCAGCGCTGCTACCAACGATTATTTACAGATACTACACAATGCGTTTGTGTAAGTTTTGCAAACGCGCTAGCTTAAAAAAATCTACATGAACCTGAGCTTACTCCATAACCCTATTAATTTTAGCCTTTATAAGGGGGATTCCAAGCGTCAGAAGACCCGAGAAGAAGAAGCGTATTTCTGGTCGTCTTTCAACCAATTTGCTTACATATCTTACTTCCTTCTACCTGGTTAAGGCACCTACGTAAGGTTAGGAATTTGTTTTTTTTCTATTGTTCTCCTAAAAATAGACAAGCTCTTGGCTTGGAGAGAGACTTACACTGAGTTAATTTCATAAATTTATTTGAAAATGACAAGTGCTTTTTGTATTTTTTATTGTAAAAGTTTAAAATTATATGTTCATTGAAAAACTTTATTCTCTAATTGAAAGTGGAAAGGGGAAATAAAATAATAAGACCGAGTCATCAATCAAACTTTAAAATTAACGTCTATTGTTAACACATATTTAAATCTTCATGCTATGCGATCATTACGTCTAGTCTTATATTCTTAAAATTACAAAAAGAAAAGCTTTTTGTTTTATTATTTTATATTATTTGTGAAAATGTTTTAAACATAACATAAATATTCAATATCAGAAATATTAAAAATTCTAAGATGAGATGCATTGGAAAAAAATAACTCCCACGCGAGATTTTCCTTCGTAAACAACATATTTTGATATTATGAGCGAATTTTCTTAAACGCATACTCAAAGATATTTATTTTTTATTTAAATTTGATCAAATTTACATTATTTATAGGTTTATTAAAGCTTTATTTGAACACTTAAAATATATCATTTTCGTAAAAGGTGTTAATTATTTATTTATTTATTTTATTTATAAATCATAAAACAAAAAGTATTTTTAAAGTATAATACGTTGAATTACATTCCCAGGAGTTACAACAACTCAATTCGGGACATAAATAATATTAACATTTAGAAAATAACACATATTGAGAACAACAAAGAAACAAAGCACGTTTAGCACCTTCATAACTAAATATACAACAACAATATATAAGCTTAAAACCTTTTATTACACAAGCAGAATAAATATATATAAAAAAACGCTTTTAAATATAAAATCTATTGAATCTATTAAGGAAGATAAGGTCATTAACATCACATGCCATGCAGATGATGCTGCCATAGTGATGATGAGAACATATCCATCTCAGTTAGTAAATAGATGGCTAAGAAATGTCATATAGTACAATGAACACATTATTATTGGAAACATAATTCGGATATACAAAACGTGTGAACGTGTGTCTTACCAAATTATGGTGTATACAACAGAGGCGAGGATAGATAGAGAGAAAATAAAAATACGAAAAACCAAGTAGAAAAACTAAATAGAAAAACTAAATAGAAAAACCAAATAACTGCTCAGAACGTCAGAGATAAAAGTACTAAAGGCAATCGCAGGGAAACCCAAAAGAGGCAGAATCTAGAGTCAAGAAGTTAGACGGATTTACCAATATGTTTCTTTTTTGGGTGATACCGTGTGTGTTGGATTCGTTCCGATGCTTCGGCTATCATTGCAGGAGCCATCTTCATTACATTAAGATGTTAAATTTTAATATAAATTCGTACGCGATATGTCAATATATGATTTAAAATTTAACACACTGTGTAACATTTTACTACTCTGCCTGTGTTTGTACTTTCATATTAAACTTGATTAATTCTCTAGGTGGTTATATCCAGAACTTGTCATAGTCTTATTTCAGAAGGGTGGTACAAATGCGTATTTTGATCAACCAATACGTAATGACAATATCATCAGTCTTACGCTTCGTGTTCGGTCCAGGGAGTTTGCAATACTGCAGTGAAAATACAACCATCAAACACATATCTGTCGTCAATGTCAACCTCAGGGGTAGCATGCCTACGCACTTATCAGTACACCCCAATGTCCATTAAATTTCATTTTGCAGGAGAGTGGCTATCGAGTCAAAAACACTGGTCCGAGGTTCTTGTTATATTTCTATGTAACTATAACTATATTTTGCATTTCGTCCGGACACAGATTTTATTCTCACAGGTCAAGCCAATCGATTCATTAATTAAGCAATCAAATAAACAATTCAATATTTATTAATCTACCCTAGGTATGTTAGATACCAGGTAGATTTAAGTTTGTACGATCCGATCCGTCTAAAATAGAAAATATTAAAAATATATATGTTTAAAAAGATTCAAATCGAATGACAATGAAATTTGCTTGCCGTGTTCAGAACATTTATTTTTTGCATGTAAAATGATTTTATTTTACATTTTGACCACGGTCCGTATAACAACGAAAAATTGAACAGATTTATCTTCCATTAATGTAAGTAAATAATAGTATTTAACAACTTTCAGAGTTTTTATGTCTACCGGCTTCGATTGTGTATGCTTTTTGTAAATACTATGTATACTACGGTGACGGTAAAGGTGAAAGTGAATTTTAGTATTTGCATGTTGGTGTAGTGAGTGTCCTGACGAAGAGACGGGTACGTCTCAAAATCGGTAGACATAAACAGTCGGTAAGTGGTGAAATACTAATATTTACTAACGTTTATTAAATTTTTGACCACAAAGGCTTTGAACAAAAAAAAATATTTTCAAATGAACAAATGTTCGTAAAATAAAATGAAACTTTCAGTCCGAAAAATGCAATATTTGCATAAAATATATTTTTAGATATGCTCAACTGTAAGTTACAAAATTTTCAGACGAATATAAAAATTTTCGTAAAGAATAATTGATTATTCATTATAGACAATTCTGGATAACTCTGTTCACTCCCTATTGTAATCGGGGGCCAAGGCTGGTGGCGAAGGGTCAGGTTGGCGAATTTTTTTTTTTTTTTTAACTTTCCGCATAGCAACCAAGTCATAAGCATCGTAAACACGTCATCGCATTGGGGAAACAAGGTTCTATCAAACAAAGTATGTTTTTTTGTTTATATATAACATTTATTTTATTCCAAATCATTTAACTTAATACAGACGCAGTACAGCTGCAGCATTAAATCATTATTCACATGTTGGAAAAAAACATTTAAAATCTTTTAAAAATCTTAAAATCAATTCCAAATATTAAAACATTTTAATCTAAATTTAAATTAGACATGAGACCCACCCTAGCCTGAACTCCGTGCAGTGAAAAATTGTGTATATTTTTGAATACAATATCAAATTATAAGTAATCTGTTTTAGATAAGAAAAATTAAATGTAAATAAAATATGAAAGATATCTGTATAGATACTAAATATATGTATCAAAAATAAATGTAAAACGAACTCCATCTCTAACCACGAGTTTTCACTTTATTGGAGAGGGAAAAATGTTATTTTAATTATGTATGTACCAAAAGTTTTGTAAACCAAAAAGAATGTATTGAAATGTCAATATCGATTTTATCTGCATTAAAATTTCTAAGAAAAACGAAATCAACCCTTTATTTTCATTAGGTTTATTAAGACTGTATTAAATAAATAAATAAATAAATTAATATCTTCATTTCAAACTTTCATGTCTCAAAAAAATTAAGAACCAACGTAGAACCTTGGTTTTTCAATGAGACGACGCGACGTGTCCACAGTTGCCATAATACCAATAATCTCTGCATCTTACTTACAAAATTTGTCAGTAAGACGCAGAGACACAACATATTGTGTGCTCCTGTGTCAAAAAATGTGTTTTCTAGGTTGATTTTATATTGATACTAAATAAACAAGAAGATAGATTTTTGAGGCAAGGTATAAAATCAAAATGTGTTTTACTGTTAGCGGGGAACTTTAATATCGTTGAAACACAATCTCAGCAAATCCAAAAGCTGAGAAAATGTTTAAAAATGTTCGAAAATGTTTTTCGTGAAAATTATTAGATTTTCAACAAAAATTATTTTTTTAAATCTTGCCATAAAAATCATTCGTGACAAAGACATTTTCGGGTTAAAAAACGCTGTTAAGCACATTTCATTAGTAAGAGGTATTATATAATATTTTTCCAGGAAAATTTCAAATCTTCAAAGACAAAGTTCGTTGAACGATTTTTTACTTTTATTTTTTTAATCAAAGCGTTTCTTTGGGTTCAAGAGCTTACAAAATAAAAATTAATCTTCTTAATTTATACCCAATACTTACCGAAAAAGGTTTCCCTCAACTACTTAGTAGAAGATTTCCACCGAGGCATAAACTATTTTAATTCAATGTTTACTCTATGAAAATTATGACGAAATAATTCTAAGAAATTAGACACTGATTGTTTAAGTAATTTAATGAAAACTTAGTTGTTAATCCGTTGTTTTCCCAAATTGATAACTAGAAGCGGATGTACGGATTTTATTATCAGTTTCTGTGCCAGAATTACGGTTTTGGCTGTTTGAAAACTAAACGCTCGTGACCGAGATTAAACGATTTATGAAGAAAAGTGGTTTGTGTTCAGGTGGATGAAGGATACAGTCACGTGAGCGATATAGAACCAAAACCTTGGATAAGCGATTTTTACTTGATGGTAACTCTCAGAAAAAAATCCGGAAAATGTAACTCGACTGACAATAAGTTGGCATCGTAGTGTATTGATTCCTGGCAGGTTTGACGTAAAATATTTGTTTTAAAGGTGGTTTAACAATGCAATATTTTACTCTTCCTGGACTGGTACTTGAAGAGAAAGACTGATGACCTTTATTTAACAAATGATCACAATACGTTGCTTCTAGTGTTTCAAAGTAGAGCCCTATGCGCAATAGTGTGCAAATAGGGGTATTTATTTTTATTTTTATTTTTTTTCTAGAAAACATAGAGATAATTTAGGAGTTGGTCTACAAAATTAACTTAATTCTAACAGACCAGTGAAGTTTCCATATAACATTACATGTTACGATTATCAATTAACTCTATTTATTTTTTCTTTATATTTACAATAATAATATTATTGATATTCTATAATAATATATAAACGTTATGATTTTAATACAGAAGAGACCCGTCTCAATACGGAATTTTTCGACACGTCGGAACATATAAAAATTATAAATAATATTATGTTTTGAAAAAACAACAGTAAAGGTAGTTTTTTGATAAAATAAAAAATATGCTTAAGTAATTACAAGAAAAAAACACAATTTATTGATAAAATAAAACAGCAAAAAAGCAATAATAAAAGAACTTAAAAGACAAGAAATAAATGTAATTTAAAAAAATAAACAAAATAAAAAAAAGAAAAACAGAAAATAATAATACATTCATACTAATTAAAATTGAACGCAGTTTTTACACTTGTTCAAAAAAATCCTTTAAATTTACTTTGAATTTATTTATTGATATATTAGTTTTAATAGTTTTTAGTTCATTGGGGAGATTATTGTAATTTTTGACACACTTAAAGACAAAGCTATTTTGACCATGACTTGTGTAGAATTTAAGGATTTTAATATTATTTTGGTATCTAAGTGACTTATTTATCTCAAATCCTTTTTTTTTTTGCACTGTTAAAAGCAGTTCCTTTAAAAATGTATGATGAGTATAATATAGAAGTGAAGGCATTTAAAGAGTTTATGATCTGTCATCAGCTGGATCAAATAATCATTTTTCACACTGTGTAATATTCATCATTATACCTATCGGTTGTTAGCTTCCATATACACGTGTGGTTTTTTTTAGATTTTCTATCTATGTTTGGTTTAAGTATTCCCTTTCCGTGTTTGTTAGTTAAAAAGAGAAATGAATGCATGGAGAAAACTAGCGTCACCTACAATTAAAAAGAGGTAAGTTTTTATAGACTTGAAAATAAAACTCATTTAAATCAATGTAACTTTTTATACGTATTACGTATTGATTGCATTTTCTTTCTCAATTCAACTCATCATCATCATCATTCCCTTTTGTGAAAACACCCTTTTAAATAAATATTTCATATCAACCGTGTCAGGAATCGAACCCGAAACCTCTTGCATGATACGCAAACGCGCTGACTATTACACCAATAAGCCGACAATTTAACTAGGAAATGCCCATGTTTTATTCAAAATAAAGAGATTCAATTTCTAGCGATAATTTACAAAACGTAAGATCTTTACTTCTGTAAATAAAAAAAATAGTTTTGTTTGAAACGTTTTATTTATGATCCAACAAAACTCACTCTATAAATTTCCGTTTGCAAAAACACAAATTTGTCACTCAGAAATAGAAATTAGAATTATTTTTTTTTATTTTTTTTAAATGTGTTATTACTAATACAGTCTTAAAATACTTGAATGTGGTAAAGTTAGACCGATATGTAAAAGAGTAAAACATTCAGACATTAGTAAATATCGACCAATTATATATTATCGGTTTGCATATTATCTATTTTTGAAAAAATATTGGAAAAATACTTATCTCAAAAATCAGTTCATTATTTATCAAAAAAAAATATACTTGATTAAAACCAACATGGTTTCCAAAATAAAAAAAGTATGTTGTTATTCCAGATTTTTTCAAATGGGATAAAAAATGAACTTAAAATCAAATCCTTGTTCTATTTATTGGTATTCAAAAGCTTTTGATACAATTAATCATTCAAAATCGATAGACATTAAAATCAGAGGAAATCTTTTAAAACTCTTTAAACATTTAACAATTAAAAAAATACGTGTCAAAATATTTTGTGAAAAAAAGAGATAGAACTCGTTTTCTAGAGGGTACTACAAGGATCGATATTGGGCCCTACCTTGTTTATTATATATGTTACTGTTTTCTATAAACTCTTAAATAATGTCAAACAATATGTATACGCCTAAAATTTGGCTGTAGTTATGTCCCTCAAATATCTTAAAACTGCAGAGAAATATCTACCACAAGACCTTCTGAATCTGCAAAAATGGCCCCATGACGCAGTTTGATTTTAATTCTAAGAAAATATACATTTGTACATAAAATCACCAAACAATAACATTTATACAACACCATCAATTATATCGCAGATATTGTGCAACCGTGCATGTGAAAATATTGAGCAATATTCGATTTAGATTTAATAATAGATTGTAATTGTAAATGAGATGTACATATAACAAAATTATGTAAGCGATTAAGAACAATAAGTAATCGAATGAACAAATTGGTACATGATTACAACACCAGTTTTACTAGTATAGAAGGGCTATCTTTTCCTTGATGTTGTAATAAATATGGCAAAAGAACACTGCAATACAGGATGCCAAAAATATGTAACAGGTGACAAAACAATTTTAAGAATAGTGAGTTTAATACAGGGGTGAGAAAAAAATTCTTGACAAAATAAGTATAAAATTATAAAATGATTGGTACATCTACAATTAATAAAAACATCCTACCTCTCTTATGGAGTGAAAACTCGTGTTTAGAGAGGGAGTACGTTTGACATATAATTTTATTCATAGATATATAGTATCTATATATAGATGTTTTATATTTTATTAAGTTTACTATCTAAAACAGATTCTTTAAAATAAGTTATTATATTTCATATAATTAATTATAATTTCACATTATAGATTCACAATTTTCCACCGCATAGAGTTCAAGATAGGGTGAGTCTCATGTGTTTTTTTTATTAAGATTTAGATGTTTTAATATTTGGTATTGATTATTAGATTTCTGGAAGATTATTCAAGTTTTTTTTCCAACATATGAATAATGATTTGAAGCTGCAGTTGTTTTGCATCAGTGTAAAATAATTGAGATTTTTTTTGTATTTAAATGATAGTTTTAATTTTTAATAATACAATAAAATATTACAATGTTTTTCAAATAAAAATATTACTAATGTAGGTTAAGTATGAAACAATTAAACCAATATATAAGAACCTGCAAACGGGTTGTATGCATACAATTCAGCAGAGCTTTAATTTTAAGATTATTTTGTTAATATTTTTGAAAAATATATTTTTTTAAATCGATAGCAAATATAATATTCTTAAATAATGTAATGCATTGGAAAAATACTTATTTGGGAAAATATTCAATACATTAAAATAAAAGTCTTCTATCTTTCCGGAGCGAACAAGTAATGGTTTCATTTTATAACATCTTGAGTTTGTTAGATCCCCAATTATTAGTTTTCTGGTTGTCAACATTTTCTTTCTTCAACAACAAACTTCACGACAATACTGCGAATTTTGATTTTATTTTGCATAAAGACATATTTCAATAGGTATGGAGAAATCCCTTGAATGGGTGTTATTTTAAAATGCTTTTTTCGGTAATACAGAAAAAGTGATGTACAAAATAAGTTTAAAAATGTAATTTTAGTATTAAAATATTATTTTGTATACATCCACATCCTGATTGTGTGACAAATTTTATTTTTTTCGCAGTTTCTATGACTTTTGGTTTACAACTTCATCGATAATTTTTCATTATATAAAAGCAAATATTTTTAATTTTGTGGAGGAGATTTTTTCATTGTTTTTTTTTACTATCAATATTGACTGACGAGGTGAGATGAATATTACTTTGTATTCATTATTAAACTTGTGTCCTAAATCATAGAGATAAAAGCAAAAAAGTGCCACGGTTGTTGGGAAAAAAACTGACCATAACAAATGAAATAAAAAAAGAACAATTGGTAACTTTAATAATAATATTTCTTTCTACAACTTCCTGGTGGCACATCCCGTTTAAATAAGTTAGATTTAAATTATTTTTTACCGGATTTTAACCTAACCTAACTAAAATAATTTTTATGTTTTGAGAAGTGTTTTATTAAATGAACCGTGAATAAATATTAACACTTTGTATCCTAGAGCCGTGTAAATACGTGATCATATAACCACGCGTTGTGTCCCGGTTCCATGTTTTCACGTGGTTTACCAGCTGTCTAAAAAAGTGCATTTTATTGACATCTTGTGACTTTTATTAGTACTTTTTTGCTGCTGGTAAACTACGTGAAAATACGGGACCGAGACACGACGCGTAGTTATTATAATCACATGTTTACACGGCTACGGGATACAAAAAGAACAAAAAAGGAGTGAGACACTGTATATGTGCGAACATTGCAATGTGGCTCTCCATAAAGGCCAATGTTGGCTAAACTTGCATACAAAAATGATAAATAAATTGTTTCAAATGAATATGAAAAGTTTCAATTGATTTAACCCAGTATTTTCATAATTATGACACTTTTAAGAAACCCCTCACAAAGCATGAAGTTTTACAAAAATGGGCCAAACACAGGGTAAATTCTATGTGTATTTGGCCGGTCCTCAAAGTGTTGAACACTTTCACATTTACTCTATTCTTCCAACTGTTGACTTTTGTAATGTAAAAGAACTGAAACATTCAGTGATGTGGGTGAGATTTAACTGGCTGAATTATTTATCCTATCAAGCAACCTTGAAAATATTTTTCAATTTTACGCGAACTTTGTAAATGCATTGACTTCCAAATTCCCTTTTCAAGAATATTTTCCCTCTCTGTTGCAATGAATTTCAATTTTAATAACTCCCCAGTGAGTGAAATCCAGCCTGGTTTACAAACATTTGAACTTACTTAAAATATTGTTGGTTAATTAAACACTTTAAACTATTACTGATTATGTTACTAACTCAACTTATTATTCATCATAACTATTTATCAATATCATAAACGTATAAACGCTTTTTTATTTTTTCACAATTATAATGTTTTACATTTACATTTTAACACCTTTTGATAATATTTAACCAAAGCATCAGTATGTTTTCACTTAGCAATAAGAGGAACTAATGATACTTGAAGATAATAGAGTATTAATTAACAGGCGTGCCGTTGCATTATAAGTGCCTTCAAAACTTAAGCAAACGGCATCTCCTTTATTTATGTCATTCCTCGGAGAAAGTAATGAAGTAATGAAATACCGGCGCCAATCTAAACCCCGCCATGATGGGACGCAAGTCGCCATCTTCTGTCGCGCGTCGGTCCCCTTCAAAGCGCGGCGTTCCGAATATTCTAACTATTAACACTTCTATCTGGATCGGTTTAATTAATTAATTATGATTTCACGTGGCTGAAATAGCTCGGGTGTTATTGCTTTATTCTTTACTATAAACATACTGTTAGGAGGAAATATTAACTCGCCTCCCGTGCCAATGTAACCAAAATGAAAAACATTTGGGTTTGTAATTCGCATGCCACGCTAATGGAAAGCGAGGTCGAACTATTAAAATCTCTATCCCGCGTGATTTAATGTTTTCCATTCCTCGGAGTTCACTCCCTGTACGCGTTGTTCGGGAGGAACACGCCGCACAATCGGGATTAATGATCATTTCTTAATATATTCCGTTGAAGCGTTTATTTGAACGTCGGAAATATGATGTACTACACGCCAGACTTTCCTCTCAGATGCTCGAACGGTAAAATAAATCTTATTGCGTTGTAAATACGTTTAAAAAGCTCTTATGTCTTCATTTAGATTGTTTTAGCGAACGCAAGAAATGCGCAGATTATCCAAGCATTTTTTTATCTCTAGCAAATGTGATGTTATTGAATCACCATTTTTCCATTCTCTCATTTCGTCGCAAATCGAATTCAAATAAAACAATAAAAATAAACAGAGAACCATCATACCTCCATCATAAATATTCACGGTTGAAAATAAGACCCGTTTTTTAAAAAGGTTTTTCGAGTTTATTTTGTTGCCATAAAAATATTATGCATGTGTACCTACACAAAACATTACTGTTTCGTAGTTGAATCATCGAATCCCAGTTGTATGTTAAATTTATTATAAATATAAATTTTTTATCAAAATACGAACTTATTTTTATCACCACACCTTTTTATCCATTTTTAGAATAATCATACTAATTACATCACGTGAAATACATACAGATGTTAAAATAAAAATATATAGTTTTAATAATATATAAATATGAATGAAGTAGCTTATGTGTAAATATTATATTATATCATATTTTAATATTTTCTTGTAAATATAAAAAAAACATAATAATAATCATAATGATCATTTTTTTATTTGTTTAAACATGTATACTACTGATCTTACCGGCTGTTAATTAATTAATTAATTTTAATTTCACGTTTTACATGACACTTTTGTTTTTAAATATAAATACCTCACTGCGCACAACCCGTGTCGAGTCATTCATTTACATGATTTAATATATACTTATGGCATAGAATAAAGAATAGTTCAGAAACTGCATACGCACATCAAACAGAAGGTGACTAAACTACTCATAAATGAGTAGGTTTACGTTTTGACCCATTAGTTTCTTTGTAAACGTCGCTCAGTACGCAACTTCTGATTTGAATTCAACTATGCCGTGTTGTGTCCTTTCATAGTGTAGAAATACTGCTAGAATCTTGAAGAAAAAGGACGGTATCACATTTCATGTGTAATTAGCAAGTGAATGTTTAAATAGTAAATGCATTACTTTAAAATTGAACTAATTTTCTATCTGTCAGATTGTCGAAGAAATAAAATGGAAATTTCGTTAGTGTTGCCAGAGAAGTAAATTGTTTTACCCTGCTTTGCTCATCTTATAAGAGAATTAATGAAAATTGGACCTCGGATCAAACAACCCTGTGGTGGACATTTGACCGAAATTATCTTCAAAACATCAAATATTATTTAACATGATAAAAAAATATCAATTTTTAATATTATTTTATAATATTTATATAATAATCAATATTTCCGCGTACACCATAAAATTTTAGAGAATTTAAAAGATTGCTTTTTTTTTACCTTACATTTGTGTTATGATTATTTTTTTCCCTTAACTTAATTACATCTGTAAGTTTATTGTTTTCATAAATTTAGATAATATTAAATAAGTTAGTATAATTATGAATCGCCACCAACAAGCTACAGAAAGTGGCTTGGTGGCATTTTAATTTTACTAAAAATAAGATAATTGAAATATCAAAACTGTAAAAATGTTAAATCATATTCAGAAAATTAATTTTAAAAAATAAAAAAAAATACACTTTGTTGTTACACAAATATATAAAAAAAAGTAAATACTTGTACATCGAGAAAAAGTTTTTGAACTGAAATTTT
The DNA here is from genome assembly GCF_059751315.1 of Micrasema longulum. NCBI lineage: Eukaryota > Metazoa > Arthropoda > Insecta > Trichoptera > Brachycentridae > Micrasema > Micrasema longulum. The sequence goes on from NW_028279110.1 coordinate 14,073, forward strand.
TAGAGTTAAACTGGTTATCCTACATTCAAAATACTTGTTCTGCAATCAGTTTACCGGTAGGTACATGTTCGGAGGATTAATTGTTTTTTCCTGAAGATTAAAAAAATAAAATTTTCACAGCGTGTAAGATTGTAAAAGCCCTGAAACTAAAAATGAATAAATTATCTACGTATAACTGGATCCTAACAATATTTTGAGTTTGTCAAAATTTTTGTACACGGATACTGGATTCAACTCCCCGGGAAGCTGTTAATATTAACATATTACAACAGAGATTCTTCATCGCTGTTGTAATATGTTAAGATCATGTTAACATATTACAATAGATTAAAAAAAACACAGCAGGGATGGAAAATACCTTAAAGAAGTAAATATGAATGTCTAGGCATTTACAAGGCTTATGACCTGTCATTGGCTAGTTTAAGTGGCCACTTTACACACTGCGTAACATTCACTATTCTTCCATATTAACTTCTTAAAGGTATTCTCCATCCCTGTTGTAATTTTTTATCTTAATGACTCCCGAGGGGGCAAAATCCAGTTTTTTGTCTACAAACATTTGGACAAACTCAGATATTGTAGTATTACAATAAAGATGAAGAACATTTATGAGAAGTTAAAATAGAAGTCTAGGCATCTACAGGGCTTATGACCTGTCATTGGCTGGTTAAAATGGCCACTTGACACACTGTACAACATTCACCATTCTGCCCCTATTTGAACATCTATATTCCTTTAATTATTTCATTTGTTGATGTTTGTGAAGTTAGAGAGCTAAAACCTTTAATTATACGGGGCTAGTCCTTTTCTAAAATCCAGTCCTTGTCTACAAAATCCAGTCCTTGTCTACAAAATCCAGTCCTTGTCTACAAAATCTAATCCTTGTCTACAAACATTTGGACAAACTCAAAATATTGTTAATAAATCCACCTGGTCTATGAAGAAATCGATGTTTAAATATGAGCAGAATGGTGAATGTTACGCAGTGTAATGGGGCCATTTAAACCAGCCAAAGACATGTCATAAGCCCTGTAGATGCCTAGACTTCTATATTGAGTTATCTAAAATGTTCTTAATCTTTGTTGTAATATGTAAACATGATCTTAACATATGCATTAACTTGTTTACATAAATGCTAACATTATTATCTAATTCCCAATTCAGTTTTTTTACTCCGATGAACGTAAATTTTCCTCCAAACTCACCATATCGCTCCGCTTTAAATAAAACCGTGTAAACTGTCCGTAATAAATTCCTACAGGAAAAAAAAACGAATGTGTGGTATATCAGACCAAAGAGGATTGTTACATTAAATAAAAATACACAACCGAAAAATAATACGCGAATTCATTTTTTTTTTTAATATATATATATTTACACAAAAACCTTAAAATTGTAAGCAAGTCTTGCTGAATTGTAAGCATACAACTCTTCAGCAGGTTCTCATATGTTGCTTCGATTTTTCATTCTTAAGCTACATTTATCAATCACAAGACCAGAAACCAATCTCTTTTTAAAATTTCTAAATGTTCCACTAAATCTTTTCAAAATTAATTTGTAAATAGAACCTTCCATATGTGTAATCAGAAATTAAATTGAATTGATATTAATAACATATCTTTAACTTCCTTTAAAATTGAAATTTCCAAAAATAATTCAAGTTATGATGTTGCGCCTTGAATCCGCAGCCTATATTATGCAGGTGATTTGCAGTTCTGTATGTAGGCACATAATACATGAACACTGTATGGTCAACTATAGTTGTATTATCTATAATAATGTGCAACTGTGTGACCAATTTTCAAAAGTAGATATATTTTGAATAATATGTATTACATTTACATAACATTTCTAGTAATATTATAAGTTTTGTATGATAAGTTATTTTATGGTATGTTTAATTTTTATGTGACAACATTTACAATAACAATATAATGTGGAAGCCTCTAATTGGACTTTATGATATGTATTTATGGTATAATTGATTCTTATAAATGTTTTAATGTCTGTTGGCTTTTCAATGAAATAAAATAAAATAATCATAATTTTATTTGAAAAACATTACTTATTATACAATATTATTATTTTTTTTTTTTTTTCCCTACACATATTATTTACAAAGAGGTTTAATTACAAAAATACACTTAAGGAAAATACATCTTAAAATTAAGCTATAACATGAATTGGAAAAAATGCCCACAAAGACTTCAGCGTCTGAGCGTGGGTTATTCCTTTTTAAATTATTAAAAAGTTAATAGCATATATATATGGTATGACATGAAAATGAAAAAAAAAGAAAAGAAAAACTAAATTCACATATTCTGATATTACGAAAACATGATTTACTTTTAATTTTTTTTTTTTTTTAAGAATGTGTCTATCTGTTCCTTCCATGCTAATCCAAGACCTCAAACCTAATTTAAAATGTACCCGTGATTTGACGTTTTGTAGTTTCTTGGTTAAAAAATTTAAGGATTTTGGACCAACATGTGAGGAGTGCCTCTGTGCGAACTTAGTTCTGCATCCTGGAACTGACAGTACACTATTAGATCTATTACTAATACGATTTAAATTATTACCAAACAATTCTCTATTCAATTAAACATATTTATGCACTTAAATGTATATAAGTTCCTAAAACTAAGGAGTCCACTCTCTACGCACAATCTATTACTAGGAAATAGTCTATGTTTTTTGTAAATTATTTTAATTATATTTTTATGTGCAATTTCTGTTGAGCGACTATGCGCGTCGAAGACTCCTCCCCACGCTATTATACCATATGTTATCGAAGACTGAATTAAAGCGTAAGATACAATTTTTTATTTTTCTTTGGTTAAGATATTTTTCTGTCTTTGGAAAACATAAGATACATATCTGAATTTATCTGCTAGTTTAGCTACATGTTTTTCCCGTTTAAATATTACATTACTCAATATTAAAAACTATAATTAATACAAAAAACCTTTTTCCATTGGCCATAATTTGAGCATACGTCTGACTCCTGTATTTAACACACTATTTTTAATATTGTGTGATAACATGTTTAATTTTTAATTATTACTGTATTGCAGTGTCTTTTTTCCATATTTATAACAATATCTAGGAACAACTAGCCCTTCCTTACTAGCAAACCTGGTGTTGTAATCATGCACCAATTTGTGTTTATACTCGGAGAGTGACGCATGCTGACAAATTCAGATGTTCCAAAGTTGATAATTTATTACAGATTTATACATTAATGATCCTGAAATATCGTGTCTTTGGTGGCTAACATCTTTATGTAGAAGCAATTTGGTCATCGAATTTTGCGAAGTTTTAATAAAATTAATATTAGTTTCATTTGATAACCCCCATGGACTACAACTTATAATTAATTAATTAATTAAATTGTGTTATATAAGTTGTTGGGCCGGCAATGTGTCATTTTTCGTTCTAATTTTTTTTTCTTTAATATTATACAATTTTGATTCAACATTTAATTTTACGCAGCTTTCAAAAGGCTAAAAATGAAACTAAAAATGAAACAAAAAAATTATCTACACATATATTTGAAATATCATATGATATCACCAAACATAGAACCACAAAAGGAAATCTTCTCAAATCTACAACTAGTTAACGATGAAGTCGGCTATCAGCCAGAGCCATCATGCTTCAGACAGAACAATAAAAAATATGTGCGACTTTAGCTTACATTCGAGCAGTGCTACTCTGACCAAGCCTCAGTCTAATTAAAATGTGACCTGGTGAGTGAGATTTTTGCTTTAAATTCTTATTGTTTCCTGCGCTGGCGCTGAGGTCGTTTCTTTTCGTTATAATTTTTGCTTCGTATTTTAATTACGCCCCAGCAACGCGTTCCCTATCGCTTTAGAGAGTGTTTAGGAACGTACGAGCCTAAAGTCTTGAATGGAAGTCCTTAGTGTGATAGAGCTACGGATAACTACCATATTTTTATATGTATTTTTTTTATACCATTAACCAACAATGTCATTTTTTTGCACAATAACAGGCCAGGAGGCCTAATTACAGTTGTGAATTACATCACAGAAAACCCAGGTTTAAAAAAATTAACATTTATTTTTTTGTGTTCTCATCGGGAATCGAACCCGGAACCTACCGTGTGTGAGTCAAGCGTCTTGACCACTACAATACGGAGGCCGCCATACCTCCATACCTCCTTATGCAGAGATTCATCGATTGAGACATCTGTACATCTAGTATTACGAGCTTTTTCCTATGAACGCTGAAACAACTGGTCACATGGTAGACGGACTAACCGGCAGCGTGGTCATTATGGGTTTGCACAACATTGCAGTAACACCGTTGAAGTACTGAAAGTTTCTATGATAATTAAATACTAAAATATTACTCTAACACTGGATGTGCCAGGGGCAAACCGTGTATAGAAGCGATTATTCGCAGCTTACCATTATATTTGACTAACCATAATAATGTTTTATTGTAACTTTATTTACAGAAAAACAAATAAATAATTACAATTTCTTTTCAATCATGTCTACCGTTTGTATTTTTATCCTAATATAAATATAAATATTAATAAAGCGCGCGTAAATAAATATGGCGCCCAGCGCTTGCGGTGAGCCAAGAAACTATCCGATTATTCCAGTTTATTTTTTCATACAAATAAGTACACTATATTTTGAATATCTTAACCCCAGTGCGGGTTTTTTCTCCTAGATTAAACTTGCAGATTACACAAATTATTTGAAGATTCTTGATTTGGAAAACAGTATTTCAAACATTGTTTCTTAAGGACTATTTTTCTTTGAGATGGTACTTCTGACATAAGACTATAATTACTTTCATGCGTCATATTACAGGACATACAGCGCTCCACGCGGACGTTTTTAGCACTATTAATTACTAGAACAATTCGGCCAGTCGACTGAATTCATAGTGGTATTTTTTATTTATTTTTTAATGAATAAAATATTAAAGTAATGGATAGTATATCTATTTAATGTAATATTTTAACATTACATTATTATTTTTGCACCACAGCAGGCCAGGAGGCCCAATTACAGCGGTGAATTACATCACAGAACACCAAGGCTTGAGAAAAATCACATTTTACTTTTTGTGTTCTCTCCGAGAATCGAACCCGGAACCTTCCGTTTGTGAGTCAAGCATCTTGACCACTACACCACGGAGGCCGCCTCATATATCACGAAGTTACATCGTTTGAGTTGATTTCATGGATGAGAGTTGTTGTATCACACAGAACAACAGAAAAATATCAATTTATAGTACATACTACTTACATTATAATTTGTATCTCCTATGTAGGTACAAATATATGATTTTTTTATAACTTACCTGTAAATAAAATCACCATTTGACACTGAGATATACTATATTCTTTGCATACAGAACTAACAGAAATATATTTTTATATTTTTTTGACCACGTCTAAAGGTGTATATTTTTTTATTCCATGGTTAAAACAATAAGTTCTATCGTATGAAATACCAATAACAGTAAATTATGCTTCTGGTAAGTTAGACGTTTTATGATCTCAGCATGAGTATTTCTTCATAATGTATTTGTACATTCACAATTTATCAAAAACAACCGTTTTATTTTTGTGTTAACTCGGCTCATTCCTAGACTTTCAATTGGAAATATATATTATTTTGGACATTACCGCACATTTTTTGAAACTAGAAGACTTCACAAATTTATTTGGCAGTAAAATGTGATAAATTTGCACCATAATACATTGTGCGTAAATCATGTAAAACGTTATTTTATGTATGTCAGTACTTTTGTAAGACATTGGAGTTTATACGGTATTTCGACCCTTTTAGTCATGAATTATTTTTCAATAGATATAAATTATCAGCGATCCGACATGAAAGTGAAAATCTTCTATATTATGATTATTCAAATCAACGAAGGCCCAGTTGCACACAATAAAGGGTGACATGTATTTGAAAGGTCCATTTTATGTATAATTTATATCAGTCAACAATGTTTGAGTATAACTCCCTGGGGAGGAAATCCAGCCAGTCTGCAAGCATTTGGAAATGCTTATACATTGTTGAATTAACTACCTGGTAAAAGAAGAAGTATAAAAATTGAAAAATTGTTTTCAGGCGTTGCCTAGTGGGTGATTTGGTTCAGCCGGATGAATCTCAACCACGTGATAAAAGTTTCAGCTCTTTTACTTCACAAAAGTCAACAGATGGAAGAGTTGAGGAAATGTGGATGTTCAAACATGGGCAGAATGGTAAGTGTTACACAGTGTGTAAAGTGGCCACTAAACCGTCCAACGACAGGTCATAAGCCCTGTAAATGCCTAGACTTCCGTATTCCCTTCTCAAAAATGTTTTCCCTCTTTGTTGAAATAAATTTGTACATCAGTTAAAGCTAGAGATTCTAATTTCTACAAAAGTTTGAGTCTCGGGACTGAGCGAGACTCGGAGATATGGTCTAGAAATTTTGAGGCTTTTCTAGACTTTGAGACTATTCGGTACTAACGATAATGTGTGTAAAAAATAAGTGAATATAGTTGATAAATTACATCAGAGCATAATAATTAAAATGTTTACAAAACATACCAACCAAATATTTGGTTGAGATGATAGGGATATCCCTATTTAATCAAACACACATGGATCACAATAGCCTAACTAAAGAAACATAACAGAAATACCTTCAATCAACTAGTTAAGGGTGGTGTCGGCTTAGCAGCCAGCAGCCATCATACTCCAGACAGCTAGCGGAAAATATGCGCAGCTTTAGCTTTTATTCGAGCAGTAGTGCCCTGATCCAGCCTCAGTCTTATTTAAAAACTGTACCGAAATAGCAAATACGTAAATAAAAAAAAAATCACAAAGACACTTGTTTATCTGAGGTACCTGTTTAGATAGTTTAATCGCATCTTATGTGGACCTATGTAGCTAAACTATTAGTTCACCCTGAAGAGGGATCCTGCAAGGTAGCCTAGTCGGAACAAATTCAACTCACCAACGCGTTCTCTTCCCCTTGGAGAGCGATCAGAATCGTACTGCAGGTCTTGAAATTTCAAAACTAGCATTATGAAAATGTCTCGAGACTCGGAATTTCGAGTCTCCAGTCTATTACTGCTCCGGAATATGAAGCTAAAAGAATGAGGGATAGTAATATAAAACTACGAAGTCGAAAGGCTCAAAGGTTGTTACGGTAATGAAATGACATGTTTTGACCATTTTTATTGATTTATTATTTTATGCATGTACCGCTCGTGTGCGGTCACTATAATTAGTGTCTATAATTAGAAAAATTATCTGTTGCGATGCTGACAAAAAATAATAATGTTTGTCTTATAAGGTAGGAATAGGTATGTTACGTATATCTAGATGACAATGTATGTATATCATGTAATTTACACTTTGACTGACAAATTATTAACTTCTACATTTCGATCGCTCAATAACTTTACTTTTTCGTGGATATTAATATAATATTTACCGGTTTTTTTACGAACATTTAACAGTTTCTGTGACATCGAAATATGTCACTGTAAATACTACAGTTTTATCAGGTTTATTTAAGACATTTAACATTTATCTTCTGCTTAATTTATACATATATCTAATTGGTTGTGAAAGTAAAAAATATAAATGATCATGAAAACAGAGAGCGAAGACAGGAGAGTAGGGGTGGCAATATACCATGTCTACTCCCTTTTTTATACTTTTTACTTAATAAAAAAAAAAATAGAGAATGTTGTCAAATTCTTTTCCCTCTCTTTCTGTATTCATAATAAACAGAAATGTGAAATCTATAAAAATTGTTCTTACTTTTATAAATTGTTTACAGTGTTTATCAAAAATACTTTATTCAAAATGATTTCCATAATAAATATTTTTAATTAATACCCAGCTATCAATTCGTTAAAAGAACTAAGAGCAGAATTAGTTTAAAAAAAATTTTTTTCAACTCTAAGTAATAATAGTTTTTTTCTGATATACTAGCTGTTTTTTTTTTGCACCACAACAGGTCAAGAGGCCCAATCACAGGGGTGAATTGTATATATGGCACAGAACACTCAAGCTAGAAAAAAACCCTTTTTTTGTGTTCTCACCGGGAATCGACCCCGAACCTTCCGTCTATAAGTCAAGCCTCTTAACCACTACGCCACGGAGAATCGTAAGTAATAAATTAACTCTTAAATGCATGAACTTTTATTTAAGGTGTAGTTTTGGGGAAAAATAATTTTTAAAATCCTAATGTCATAAGAAATATTATATTTTTTATGACATTAGGATTGTAAACTTACATGATACTTTGATTCACAATTACTTTATTGATTTTGATATTATTTAACATAAAATAAATAAATCAATATATGTATGAATACTAACGTTCGAGTTTTTTTATAATTCGCTTTGCAAAGGTTATTTATAACGGAAAAATTCGAATATAAAACTTTGCACAACTCTAAAAATGAGAAAAACACGCGCTGTCAAAATTTCAAACATGAAATTGGTTACAAAAAATGTTTTCTTGAGCGCGGTAAAACTTACAGCATTTAATTTTACTGCAAAGTTTCTTAAAGACGTACGAAAAAAAACATGTTTTAATAAAAACGCACTACTTTGAACGACGTCACTGGTTTAAATGAACCAACTAATGATATAAGAGCTGTGAAGGATATCCGGTTTGCTTACCGTTAACGAACCAATTGGAAGAACTGAGAGAAGAACCTATGACGTCACACGTGGAGTTATTTCAGAAGTACAATATCAAAAAAAAATCATAGCCCTGATAATACGTTATATAAAAATAAAATTAAAAAAAATACTGAGTTTAATAGTCTATTAATAAATTTTTAAAAATTGAAAAAACACTGAACTTCCTCACTGGCATAAATCATAGACAAAAGAGTGGATTTTCTTTTTCTTTTTTCTTAAATCCATAGATGAACTCTTCAAATAATTACCGTTCACAAAAAACACTCCACTATTTATGATTCAAAATAATTATCCCTTAATATTAGGCATTTTGGAAATTTCCATAATGATGCATTATGAACAGAGCGCGTTTTAGGTGGCCCTGCCAAAAAAAAAAACAATTGATTGTTGACATCCGGTGGTACATATGGTATGCCATTAATAACTTCAGCGCATCTCCATTATTTTTGTTATGTGAAAGGTGAAGGGATCCGTTTTATTTTTCAAGCTAGTGGCTAGTGTTGCGGCTCACGGATCAGAGGTCCGAGGTTCGAACCCCACTCTACCCCAACTTGATTCCCATTTTCTAATAGTTATTTACAACTCGTTGAAAACGGGCAGCAAAATTGAAATATTAGAGTAAAATATAAGAACGCTGATATTACTTCAAAAAAAAAAGCGCCAGTCCAGGAACAATGAAATATTGCAATATAGTCCCTACATCATTTAGAACTAATGCTTTACGTCAACCCTCTCAGAAATTAAACTTAGGATCTCAAACACGGTAGGCGAACACGCCAACCTCAACACTATGAGGCACACTTATCTCCACTTGATTTTTTTTAGGATTTTCGTCTAAAAGCAGCCAACGGTTGGAAAACAGCCATACAGGGTTCTGGTTCTATTTCACATGCAGAACTGTGTTCTGGACAAGGAGAAAATCGTATTTTTTATCGTAACACAAAATTTACTTACGTAAAGATATTTTTATTTTCATCATCATTCCCTTTCCACATCTTATGGTGCAAAGGGCACTACATTGGTACATCGATCGCAGCGAACCTTGATCATTTTTGTTACATGAAGGTAAGATGATCAGTCTTACGATTCAGATACCAGTCCATGGACTGTGAAATATTCTGGTTAACACCGTTTCAACTATTTGAAAAATCGTATTAACGTCAATGTATCAAAGTGTTTGCTTATTTCTTTTTCGCGAGGTCGACATCCCATTCCATATCATTATATATTAGAAAACCAACCTGTTCAGAGAGTTGATACCGTACGCGATCTGGGTGTTATTCTTGATAGCAAACTTACATTTAAGAATCACTTAGATTACATACTGACCCGTGCACATGGAAACCTTGGTTTTGTACTTCGTACATGTCAGGTATTTAAAGATATCGCGTGTATTAAAATGGTCTACTTTGCTCATGTTCGCAATTTGCTCGAGTATGCCTCTTCTGTTTGGTCTCCACAATATGTCACACATAAAGAAAAGTTCGAGAAAATTCAATGGACATTTCTTAGACATCTGGAGATACAGGTACACCGATCTCAAATATATGTCTTCCTGCAAAAAACACCACTTGCTTACTTTAGAAGATCGCCGTCTACTGTTGGACATGGGGTGTTTCATGACATACTTAGTGGACGCCCTGATAGTCCGGCTCTTTTGTCGGAGTTATCATGAATGTCCCCGGCTACCGCACCCGTCACACGTCGAGCTCTCTATTTCATGTGCCAGCAGTTCGTACAAACTATGCCCAGAACTCTCCACTTATACGTTTTGCTAGTGAATATAATTTGAACTTTCCCCTTATTGATCTATTTGATTGTAAAAAAATAACATTTAAAATGCGCGCCTTAAAACATACTTTTTTGTCTTATACTTAGTTTCAATAATAAAGTCTTATTTTATCTTATTTCATTATATTTTATTGTATTTTATCTTTAATTCTTAATATTTTATATATATTTATATTTTCGACACTTGACACGTGTGCAATATTTACACACATGTCCACCTCATTCCAATATAACACCCACTCACCCACCCTCTCACTCACTTACACTCACACAAACACACTAGTATGTATTGTACGTGTATTTAATGTATTTCTGTGGACATCTGTCATTGGTTTTATTCTTTGTATATTTTATTTGTTATATTTGTGTTACATGTATCACTGTTGATATCCCCAATAAATAAAAAAAAAAAATATATATTTCAGATCAACCATGTCGGAAATCGAACCCGAGACCTCTTGCATGGCAAGCAAACGCGCCGACCATTACAAGGCCGACAGCCTTTTTTTTCCATATCATTATTTTTTTTTATTAATGGAGCTTACATTTTTATTATTCATTCACAAAAAAACAAGGAATTAAAATTTATTGAGACGCGAGTCCTTACTTCATGGGACGAAAGTCCTTTGTTGATTAATAATTTAATATCAATGTTGTATTTTTACACTAGATGAGAAATGAATCTATAAACATGTAATATGTTTACACGAATCCCGAATTCTATATAAATATTCATAATTATTAAGTATGAAAGACGTTAAAATATTAAAACACTGAGCATGTACAGTGGTAAAATATTTACTACGCGAGTGATGAAATATTTAAGATGCGAAAAATTCTTTTCGTAAAACGAAGCGAGATTAAGAACGTTGTAAAAGCGGTATTACATGCCTTCTCTCCTAAGGTTTGGAAAATATTCATGTGAGAATATTTTTCCACGGAAAATTCAAACAGTTTTATTTATTTTGCTAAAATCTTTTAGATGTAAGGTACTTTTTAAATACTTATCTATGCGATAGCTTTGTTTATACAATTTTCCGTACGCATATTTTTTTACTAAATTTTAGAGAAAGAGATGAAAAAATTAAAATCAAAATTTAAAAATATAATTTATTTCTGTTAATATTCAAATTATATTTAAGTTATGGGAGACCAAATAGTATCTGACTTTGGTATTAAATGTTATTGAAATACGATATTTCTAATATTCATCAGAAGAAGTGTCCAGCAAAACAGATAATGAATTATTTGTTCAAAACTGAGTCGGTTTTATAATTCAAAGCTCGATCGCCATTTTTATTATAATTATTATATTGAACGCAGGCCCTGTTGTACATAATAAATGGTGACACGTATACAAAAGGTCCGTTTGTTTCATGTTTTTCAATTTTGGCTTTCGTCTGCTTACACCGCGCTGTGTCTTCTTATTCCTTCTCTATTTGACTCAAATAAGAACGAGGGTAGTAATATAAAACTACGAAGACAAAAATATGACAAGTTGTTAAAGTCTTCGATGTTTTAATAATTTTTTACTGATTCGTCATTTTATCTACCTACCAGGGGCGTGCGGTGAGCGGGTACTCACCAGACAACCATTATTTGCTGATAAAAGATAGAAATGTTTTTCTTACTTTTAGTTGGTATGAAGTCGGTAATAAGTATGTTACAGAATTGTGCGAATTAAAAGAATAAGAGTAATATTTGTAATTTTTTACTATAGCAACACTCATTAGTCGATTTGACAGTTGTTTAGCGCCAAAAATTATGACTTATAGTTAATTAATCCTTTGAAAGCTCATTTTGGTGTTTGTTGGTGTACTAGCTGTTGTTTTTTTGACATTTTTCAATAAAGGACTCATGTTTTTTATTATTATTACTTGCATATTAAACAATGTTTATGAGTTGGTTTAAATCATGGTTATCACGCCAAGAAAAAGAAAAATGATTATAACCTTAAGTGAAAAAAACATCAATGACTTAGAAGAAGATTGCAAGTGAATGTTTTGTGAGTCAGGGATCAGTCCGCAAGATTATTAAGCAGAAAAGAGTAACAGGGTCAGTTGAAGCAAAAAGAATTAAGAACTTTGGAAAAAATTGGGAAACTACTGTCCGAGATTAAATGTCTTTTATCAGAAATTGTAAGTTAAATCCCAGAAAAACAAGTGACAAACTTCAACGAGATTTGGCAGCCACTGGGGTGGTGATACATGACTCAAAAGTACAAAGAAGACTCATTGATCTGTAAAAAAAGCAATTCTACCACAGAAGAAACAACTCCTGACGGTACGTATGATGAAGCAAAGGCTAATTTGGGCTAGAAAATATACCAAATAGACTGTAAAAGACTGGAGAAAGGTGCTGTTTTTAGATGAGACACACTTTCTCATGCAAGGATATTTGCAAAAAAAATGTTAAAAAAGTGGAAATGAAAAACTTACTGTGGCTCATATGGACCAAACGGTGAAATATCCTGTAAAGAAGATGTTTTGGGGCTGTTTTTCGTATATGGGGACCGGATCTTTTATACCAATAGAAATAATGATAAATAGTCTCAAGTTTAAAGCTCTATTGGAGCAGCACTTGAGTACAGAACTGAGTAAATATTGTTCTAATGGTGGGGCTGTATTTCAACAGGACTCGACTTTTTGTCACGTATCGAAGTTTATGCTTAAGTATATCAATAATAAAAAACAATTCTTTTTGACTGGCCTGGAAATTCACCTGACTTTAACCCTATAAAAAAATTGTGGGCGATTAGTAAATCTAGGATACAAGATAAAGATGATAGAAGCTTTTATTCAGATGTGGTTTCGAGATGACGAATAAAAGAAAATTGCCGAAGTTTAGTTGATTCCATGCCAAAACTTGTTCAAGCAAAAGAAAGACATACATCTTAATTTAAAAAAAAACTTAATTATATAAAAATTAAATAAATTAAGAAAATATATTTTTTTTTAAAGTTTATAATTTAAAATCGGGTTGTGGTCCTGTGGCTAGTGTCTCGGACTCACGGACCAAAAGTCTGTTGTTCGAATCCTACTCTACCCCAACTTGATCCAATTTTCTAATAGTGAGTTATTTACAACTCGTTGAAAATGGCCGTCAAAATTGAATATTTAGGAAAATCATAAGAACGCAAATATTTCTTTTTACTTTTATAAAAATAAAAAAATATATAAAAAGGGAAATAAATGATCAAAAAATACCAAAAACATAATATAAACATAATAGGTGGCCTCAAAGGTGTAGGGTTAAGACGCTTGACTCACGCACGGAAATTCCGGGTTCGATTCCCGGTGAGAACACAAAAATTCTAAACGGGATTTTTCTCAAGGCTGAGCATTTTGTGATGTAATTTACTTCTAACTGCTGGAAAAGTTTTCGAATAAACGCTATCACTTGTTACGAGCCACGCTGCTACAATTGTTTTTCTCAAAAATTAACAAAATCTAGATTGCGCCAAACTTATAATAAATAAAAGTTTATCGGCGCATTTCTAATGCAAATAAAAATAACAGGATATTATTCTATTTTTCAAGGGGAGCGGCGGGGGGTATGGACGCAGTATTGCCCATGCACCTTTAAACTGATTTTTTTTTAAACAGTTTAACTTAATATCCCCACTAGTTTTTCTTTACAGTTGAAGTTTAAATACTGTTTCCAAAGAATAATTCTTTTTTTAGAAACTGTTTCATTTTTTACCGCTTCTAATATATACAGTGCGGCGATCATTTTTATGATCTCTGGATTTAAGCCATAACTTCAAACTTAAGTTTGTTAGATCAATTTAATTTTTATGCAATGTTATAGATATTAGTGATATAAATGGGTTAATTAATTATTATTTTTTTTACACCATAAACAATAATTAATAATAAAAATAATGTGACCTTACTGGGGTAGGGTTTACCCGTGCTAAGGACACCAACTTAAAAATATACTTTCTTTTTTTTTCACATGTGAGAATATATAAAGAAGACTAAATATACAAGAAAAAATAACGAAATGTTAAGACGGTTTTAAACATAAGTTATTTATTACAATATTTGAGTTTGTCCAAATGTTCATAGACAAAAGAATGGATTTCGCGACCTCGGGGGTCATTAAGATTAACAAATGACAGGTCGTTAGCCCTGTAAATGCCTTGACTTCTATATTCCCTTATTTAAGGTATTCTCCATCCCTGTTGTAATTCATTAATAAGTTATTTTTGTTTATATTGAATTTTTGAATACCTTTATTATTTATCTTATAAAACGCACAATAAAATAACATTAACCATACGTTTGTGTAGCAGGTTATTCAATATTGGTTTGGGCGAATGAGACAATCCATTTTACTTCTACATCTTATCTACAGCTTCACAACCATTTTTTTATAGCCTTTTTGAAAATTTTCTCGTTACTACTTGTTTTGATGGAAAGTGTAAGTAGATTATAGATTTTAATTGCATAATATTCAAAATCCCGTTGTCCTAACGTGGTATTAGTTTGTATTTGTTTAAAGTGTCTCTGTGTTAAATATGTAGTGATTATATTATTTGTACTCGTAAGTGTTGTATTGTTGGGGTTATGTCTTTTGTTTGAGAAAGAATAGTTTTTTTAACTGTAAGTTTTTGAATCAGTAAACCTATTTGTAATTATACTGCAGGTTCTTTTAATGATTACAAAATAGTTTTCTTTATTCTTGTTATATTGCTTCTTCTTAGTTTGTATATGTCAAAATAAAATAATTTAGCACAGCCCCGTTCACATCTACTTGCTAGAATATATTAAGACACTATAATGAATACAATTTTACGACTTTTTTATTGGTTTTCCAATTTTCATGGTCTCATTCTCTATGCAAGCATGAATCTAAAGTTTGATTGCTTTCTAGGAGTAAGTAAAACGAACGTGGGATCAATTTCCACCTGCAAGCTTTTATAGTTTTAAGATAATGTTTTATTTCCCTTATCAGGAAATTTCGGCAAATTGTACAAGACATAAAACATTGATAAAACAGGGTGCATAGAGAACTGCATTGGTTAGCCAAATACTGCGTATTTCGATATTCTGCTTCAGGTGCCTTTTATTTATTTATTTTATTGTATAAATTTATTGCATAAATAAGTAAACATTGTAACAATCACATTATGACCGCCACAGACAATATGATCAGGCAACCAATCTTTGGATTTTGTTTTCTATGCCGAATCTACAAATCGGCGAATCTAATAGTTCTACATTATCCCTGGCGAACCTAAGCTTTTCTGTCAGTGACAGGATGTAAACAAAACGGTCCGCTCGCTAGTGCGATTTTCAAAGAGGGGCTGCCTGATGGGGTAGGTCACTTTAATTTCTTTTATGTATCAAGATCTACTGTCTCTTCCTATTAATCTTGGGTTGAAATTTACAGAGCATCTTCTTTTTGTACTTTTGCGTTTTGGGTTTTTATAATAATACACAATTCTCGTTCTCGAATATATATTTCGACCATTATTTCAATGTAAAATTATTATTGATTGATTTGGTGTTTATTTTGTAGAACTCCATATTTAAACTTATAATAAATAATATAAGTAAAATTTTACACGAACCACGTTGTTCATTTTGAAGAGATCATAACTGGAAATCTTTATCCAACGCGTAAATTACATGGCACCGTCTTAATTTTTTTATGTCTTCCGAGAAGCTGCGGACGTTAAGGTTAAAGCTTGGTGCTTGAGCATCTATTGATCGGCCTCATATAAACTCCAACCAGATGACCCAGGACGGGGAAATTCAACATCATTGAAGAAGTTGGCCCAGACATTTCTTCAGTACTTCATTTTCATGTTGTTTTAATTGTCACCTGTTTTCGTTAAATCCGCAACTCTGAATATTTTAACCAATATAATTCATTTATATTTATTGATTTAAGATGAAGTTATTTTTTAACTTAAAACATTTATAACGAGGAATACTTTATTTGCCAGTTTAGACAGTTTACATTAATTTTTTTTGGAAATTGTAGAATAAAGCTTGTTTATTCAACATGTTTAAATAAAGTTAGGAATTAGGTACATACTCGAATTGCTAGTACAAACAAACAAACAAACCATCACGCCGTTTCCCTGTAGAAGTAGTCAGAGAAGATAGAACGCAATAACACTCTATCATGGCATACAGACCTCGCTTTCTCTACATTCATACATATTCTCATGTACGCACGCCGATTATTCCTACTTTTGACATATCCATCTTCAAGTATTTGATCGACTTGATCGTGCCATGTCTTTCTCGGTCTTCCTCGTTTTCTGCATCCATCAACAATTGCTAGTATGCAACATATAAATTTTATTAACAAATTACATTAGGGATGGAGAATAGCTCAAATATTCCCTGTTGTAATTTGTTAATATTAATGAATCCCGAGGGGGTGGAATCCAGTCTTTTGTCCACAAACGTTTGGACAAACTCAAATATTGTATAAATTTTCTGATTAAATTAACATACTATAAAGCAAGTGTTTTATTTGAAATATTTTGTATCTTATATATTTCTGTATTTGGTATGTTAAACTTTGAGCCTACGTATCCCCGTCATGCTCTAAAGTTGTCGCCTAGCTGTTGGCGGCTGGTTTTGAAAAGGAAGGATCGCAGGTTTGTAAAGGCATTTTTTAGACAAGTGAGTCCTATGTTTAAAATAAATTTTATTTCGATCCTTCCCAAACTAACCATTGCAAAATATTTAAAACCAGGGAATCTTTATAAAACTGGTGAATTAAAAAATGAATACGGAGCGTCCTCTGGTTAGGATATGAAAGTAGTCATAGAGTTGTAAACGGTTCTTATAATATTTCAATAATAATATTATGCTTCTCTCATTTCACAGCGTTATTTTTGTGAAAAATTAATTCAAAGATGCTAACAATTATGTACTTCATATTAAGGTGATATTTATATACACACACAATAAAAACAAATAAAGGGGTAAGGGTTCGGGGGGAGAAGAGGGATAGTCACAATTTATCAAATGTTCAGAGAACGTTTTTAAACTTTGAAAATCTTTTTTTTTAGCTTATAGGCGTATATTTCAAATCATGTTTTAACCGGTAAAATACCCTTAATTTGCCTCTATCGATAATAAATCAAATAAAATACCGAATTCTGAATAAATTAGCAATTTTAATTTGTTTTGAAAAAAATATAGACTATCCTTCTTCTCTCCCTATACCATTCAATAAAAACATTAACCGTATTTATTATTGTAATAAACTCGTAATTATAATTCGTATCTGCATCATCAGTTTTGTAAATTTGGCATTCAAATAATGTATTTTTGGAAATCCGACCTTATTTGATAAATAATTATCTTAATAACAAATATGTTTCTAATATCTATGTATTAATTGACATATATGTATGAATACTTTGTATGTATATAATTTTTTTAAATCAATTTAAAACCTAAAAATAAGCAGGAAAAATCTTGATGATAAAGCCGATAATTACTCGCTTCTAGCAGAACAATAAATCTAGAATAAGAGTTACAAAATACAATAAAGATGAAGAACATTAAAAAAAAAAAGTCGAAGTATAGACATTTACACGGCTTATGGCCTCTCATTGGCTAGTTTATGCGAACACTTTACACACTGGGTAACATCCACCATTCAATGTATTCTGATGAATCTCTTCACAATAATAAACGTTTTTTTTTTACTTACTTAAAATCCACAGATTCAAGAATTCAAGAAATATGAATGTTCAAACATAGGCAAATGTATATGTTAGAAGAAAAAAAAAGTAAATGTAAAGTGGTCACATAAACTAGCCAATGACAGGTAGCTCTGTAAATGCCTAGACTACCACATTTCTTTCTCTGAAATGTTCTTCATCTTTGTTGTAATTTGTAAATCCTTATAACTCCCTAGGGGGTGAAATTCAGTTTATTGTCTACAAATATTTGTACTTGAAATATTGTAGAAGGAAAGTGTTTAATCACTTCATGTAAATGTTAATTTTAAGTTAAGTTAGCGAACCTGCTTTTTGACTAATTATTCGGTTACTCATAGTCAAAGTAATGCCTCAATAAGATGAGGAAAGGCAAACAAAATCAGAGAATTTTGAAGATCCCTTTGAAAATGTTAACTTTACATGCATAAAATCTAATGATCGCCTTTTCTCAGGGGTTGAATTTCTTAACAAAGACTTGAAATTGGGTCGGCAAAAAGGAATAGATTACGCACCGGTAGGATTAAGAGATTACTAAAGCATCCTAATGCAACCAGAATCCCTTGACATTCTAAAGACGAGAAGATTCTGGGGATTTCTCGTGCATTATATAGGAACCGTGCTAAGTTTTTGGGAGTTGGAAGAGGGAGCTAGATTGTCTAAGACCTACGGCCTATTTGTTGGTATATATATATTGATGCGTTTTGTTTCCAAAATAATAATTTTATGGAAATAAAAGTATCATATCTTTGTTTATTTTTCAGAAACATACAGTCAACAATGATTAAATTACATTTAAATAAATCCAACTTTCAGATCCTATCCTATTCTCAACTCACTCTTTGATACGCCTAAACTACTGAGCTCAAAAAAATTAAATATCCCAACTAAAAACTTCAGAAAATACTTACTCTTTCACACCGATAACCATGGAACTTACTATGGTTTTCATTCCCCTTTGCTCAAAATTCTTTGGTCTGCCAACAAACATATCAGTCTTGATTTATTTGATAACAAGTTGTCTTATTTCAAACGATCACTGAATCAAATTAAATAATAAACACCTCTCTCCCGCTTCCATTCCCACCAAGTCTATTATATACCATTGTGTCTTTCTACTTTCCTTTACATTAATTTTCTATGTTTAAATACGTCCTTGAAAATGCCCATTGGGCGTATATATATATGAATAAATATAAAAGATAAGGTTGAAAGACAGACCAGCGAAGTTCCTAAATAATAATCATACGTATTAAATTATGGTACACTCTTAAATGTGCGCGTGCATACGTATACTCGTAAGAGGAAATATTTGTGTGTATTTGTACAAGAGTGTGTAAGCGTGTGCATCATTTAAAAGCAAGTAGGAGTGTATCGCAGTCAGATAAAATGAGTCAAAACTATATTTAAATAAATTAAAGCACTGGTTAATACATTAATAGATGAAAAAAAAACATAATTTAAACAAGAACGTTAGATGAAGGAGTGTTGTGCATAGCAAGTGCTACAGACTAGCAGGTAGAATAAATATTTATTTAGTGTTACGCGAAAGGGGATATATAAATAAATATTGAGGAGTAGGTTAAAAGAGCCTACTTTATTATTTAATATTTGATATAATTAGCATATTTATGATAAAGTTCGTCTATTTTCAAGGGTAAAAACCCATTTTATTTAGTAGATATACTGTAGATGCAAAGCGTTTTATTGTTTCTATAATCTTTAAATTTAATTAATATAGAGAAAATAAAATGGGACCCAAATAAGAACCTCACGGAACACCTGCCTTGTAGTATTTAAACTATATAAGACATTATTTACAGCTACTGCTTGGAATCTATTTGCAACCTAAGAATTCAACCATCTTAAAAAATCTTCATATACAGATATATAAATAAGTCATTATGAAATGGGTTGGTCAAAATAATTTGAAGTTCTGTGAATATTTGCATTACATGCAAAAAGCGGAAATTATAATTGTAAACTACAATACGACCAGGCTCAGACAATATTATATGGTAACAATTTTAACAGATTCCGGATCTCCGATCTCGTGCGTGAAGGCAAGAGTATTCGACGGAAATAAACATAATTCATTGAAAATACTTGAAATCAAGTAAACAGATCACATTTTCTATTATAAAACGCTTTACAGAATTAGTTGATGACTGCGGATTTTCAATAACAACATTGTCTTCAACAAAATGTTATTCAACGCGAATATCAATTTTTTTTTCGTTTTAAATTTCGTTCGAATTTGCAAATTGCGTAATCAATTTGAATTATGTTTTTAAAAATTCGGTAATGGGTTTTATACCCGACATGGTTGGTATGAAATGTATATTTAAAGGGTTGTTTTCACACTAGAATATTTCATAGTCCTGATGGTACCTGAAGCGTGAATGATCAAGATACCCTGCGATTGGTGGATCAGTTCAGTGCCCCGTGCACCATTAGGCGCGGAGAGCAAACGATGATGATGATGATGATGATACATAAAACGGAAATGTTTCACTTTATAAAGGCTTTGAAAAATAATATCCCTTTAATCAATAATCAAGTAAGCTTTCAAAGCCTCATACGATGTCTCATTGATGATCGCTTTATACCTAGTAAATTCATACTCCTCCCTTCCTCTCCTCTTCCTTTTTTCAATTATCCTACAAGATGAAACATTTCTTATTATAATCAGTACACGTTGGTGTCAGCTTCTAAAAGCATGTGTAATATCAGAACGTTGGTTTTACATGTTTTTGCAACTACTAAGGTGAAAGTGCATAATCGGCTTCGCATGTTAGTTTAATTGGTGTCCTGACGAAGAGACGGGTACGTCTGGAAACCGTTAGACATTGAAAACTCAGGAGGTGGTTATACACAAATATTTACTAATATTTACGCATTGAATAGTCATTTAAACAGCGGAAAAAGTGGCCACTATGTATCGATTTTGGCCGAAGCACGAGGATACATATTTTTTTAATGAAAAAAATAATTAAGCTTGTACCTAAATGGTTTATTTTTATGCTCTGTAATATTTTCTAATTTATAAATACGGTATTACTAGTAATAACGACCGAAAATATCTCTTCATAATAACGATTACTTGCCTAATCGTTAATAAATTACATTTTTTATTTCCAATAACGAACAATTATCGTTATTTTTTATCTTTATCGTGGACTGTATGTGTAAAGTAAATTGATTTGTTATAAATATTTTAAAACTCTAATGAACACCTGCCTCCGTGTTCTAATGGCTGGCGAAGACGCTTGACTCACGCATGGAAGGCTTTGGGTTCGATTCCCGGTGAGAACACAAAAAAAAAAAATCTCATGCCGGGGTGTTCTGTATAATTCACTACTCTTTTTGGGCAGTTGTGATATAAAAATAATTCCACTAAAAAACAAATTTATTTTTTAAAAAAGAACATGTTTGGTAGTTTACATATTGAATTTAATGTTAATGTTCATTATATTTTTATGTGTTAATCACACGAGAACACTCCGTGGTCGTTTTAATCCGCTCTACGAAAATGAAGTGTTTGATTTTTGTTTTTTCATATTACCTAGACAAATTATATTATCAGCGAGCTTGAGGTAATTTTTAATAAATTAATTATCCTTTGCCAAAAATACGTTTCCGGAAAGACGCAGCGTGTTTGGCCTTGGTTGTTGTGACGTCAAGATTCGTGATAATGTTCTAAACAAGTTTCAATGGCCAGGAACAAATAAATATGAATTGTGGCGTATTAGGGGCGTGGTCAATGGAATTGCCGTTTTTGCGGGAATTTAAAATTACAAATTTAAAAATGTTTTTTATGCCACTAATAATTAGAAAAAAGAAATATTTTTACGAGTCAGTATTTCATAGACCCTTATTGCTTTAAAAATGTATTTTAAAAAATGTGATATTTCCCTATTACAGTTGTAAATTTTAGCTCAGTACACCCAGGCATGAGTAAAATGACAGTATTCTCACAGGGAATCAAACTCGGAACCTTCCGTGTGTGAGCCAAGTGTCTTAACCTTTACCACGGAGGCCGCCAACTAATACCACGGGCGAGCACGCAAAAACAAGATTTTTTACGAGGGCTTTAATCCAATTTTAAAGGAAATGAATCAATTTCAATCCAAACCGCGTCAGTATTTGTAATGTTTTAATTGTATTTTTCTTGACTAGAACTGCAGTTGTTCTTTTTTATCAATCCAGAATGCATCACATATCCTTTTAATTTGGGTCCAATTGCTGTAATGTATTTTTATACTGTGTTCTTCGTGTAACCTATATATGTTTTGTATATGTGGATGGTTGTTTTGTTATTCCAGCTCACAACCCAGACTAGAGAAAAGGTTGCCCATGCTTCGTCTAAATATAAGAAATACAATTTAATAAAATATTAAAAAAGCGGCGAGTAGAACGACAAAACAAATGCTGCGTGTTTACTTTTCAGACATGAAAATTCGTCCAGTTTTGTAATTGCAAATGTATATTTATACTGATGTGTTTGTATGTATATGTAATTATGTATGTTGTGTATTGTATGTGTACATTTATGTTCATTTTTATTTCATTTTTAATTGTTATATTTTTCCTTACTCTTTTTCCTTCCTTCTTCTCTTCCTTTCCTATTTTTCCATCCCGCTTCCTTTCACTCCAAGCAAACTGCGCGTTTTGTTTTTTAAAATTTTTGATTCTATATGACACCCGTAATTATTGTTCTTGTTATTTGTTGTTATTCTGTATGTATTGTTTATTCCTATGACAGTGTTGGTTTCAAAAAAATAAAATGATTATTATTTTTTATGTACATATATTTTTTTTAAATTACACCTGTTTAGTGCAAAACATGATTTATCGATACTATTCCTGGCCGATTACTTTTCATTCCTATCTTTTCCTATCTGCCCTAAGGTTATTCTAAACAAAAATATAAAACTTAATATTCATAGATGGCGGCGTTTTTATTATTTTTTTATTCTTCCTCTCCCCGATGGAGGTTGGAAATCATCATTGCGATTCTTATTTTATTGGCAGCTGCTCTGAACAAGGACTGAGTGCTGCAATGGAACCAGTCGCGCAAGTTCTTAGTTCTTAAGCCAAGAGATGCGCCTTCTACTTGCACTGCGTCTCCCTTCAATCCTTCCCTGTAGAATGACTTGTAAAATTTTATATTATTCGCCTCTCATCACATGCCCAAAGTACTCAAGTTTTCTTTTTTTTACGGTCTTCAGTACCTCTTTATCTTTTTCCATCCGTCGGAGAACATCATCGTTTCGAACTCTATCCACTCAGGAGATTTTTAATATCCTCCTGTAGCACCACATTTTAAAGGCTTCGATCTTTTTTGAAGTGTTTTGGGTGAGTGTCCACGTTTCGACGCCGTAAAAAAGTACCGAGAAGACGTAACATCGAGTAATGCGCATTCGAAGGTCTAAATTAAAGTCTCTACTGCAAAGAAGGTCACGCATCCTGAAAAAGCAGTCTTGCGCCACCTCTATTCTGACTTTGATCTCTTGCGAGTGATCCCATTTATCATTCAGCTAGCATCCTAAATATTTATATTAATGAACTTGCTCAATAAACTACGCTCCAAGTTTTAAAGTCATTGGGAAAGTTTGCGGCTTTTTCCGAATAACCATACATTTAGTCTTGAAAATATTCATTTCTAGCCCTTTATTCAAACTTGCCGTGTAAACTTTGTCCAATAATAGTTGCAGGTTTTCCATACTATCTGCTAGAAGGACAGTATCATCCGCATATCGGATATTGTTTATAATTTGTCCATTTATACTAATGCCGTTTGTTAGTTCATTTAGTGCATTTCTAAAAATGGCTTCCGAGTACATATTAAAAAGGAGAGGAGACAGAATGCATCCTTGCTGGACTCCTCGACATATGTCTATATCCGATGTCAATTCATCATCCACCTTTACTGCAGCTTTTTGATACCAGTATAGGTTACCAATTATCCTTATATCTCTAGAATCTAGGTTGTTTATTTTTAAAATTTCTAGAAGTTCTTGGTGACGTACTTTGTCAAAAGCTTTGGCATAGTCTATGAAACATGCATATACATCTACGTTCATGTCGCGGCATCTTTCAACAAGCAATTGAATACAACAGAGAGCTTCTCTTGTACCATATCCATTCCTAAAACCAAATTGTGTTTCGCTAAAATTTTCCTCACACTTTTTATATATTCTTCCGTAAATGATTTTCAGAAAAATTTTCAGAATGTGGCCCATAAGACTTATTGTTCTATATTCACTACACCTTTTTGCGTTCACTTTTTTCGGTAAGGTAATAAACGTCGATTTAAGCCATTTTTTTGGTATAACTCCGGTAGCATATACTTGATTAAATAACTTAACAAATATATCGATATCATTGTTATTTACAAACTTAATTAACTCTGCAAATACTTCATCAGGTCCAGGTGCTTTACTATTTTTCATTTGGTTAATCGCGTTTATCACTTCTGATTTTAGTATTTTTGGTCCGGTTTCTCCATTAGGTATGTCAAATTGTTGTGGTCTTTGATCATCAAACAGTTCTTTTATATATTCAGTCCATGTTTTTAATTTTTCATTGATATCTAATATTATATTATCATTTTTATCCATAAGTATCGAAATATTTTTATTTTTGTGAATACCAACCGCTTCTTTGATTTTTGTGTGCAAATTAAATGCGTCATGTTTTTGCTGTAAATGTTCAATTTATTGGCATCTTTCTACCATCCAGTTTTCCTTAGCTTCTCAAATCTTTTTTTTAATCTGGTGGTGTTTTTGTTTGTACACATTTTCATCTTTATTTTTCCAGATTCTACGTTCTTCCATCAGCTGTAGTATGGCATCTGTCATCCACACTTTTTTCTTTGGTTCTTTTTCTCTTTTTAAATTTGTCTTAGTAATTTTGGTTAGTATATTACTTACTTTTGTATTAGTTTCCTCTATTTCATCAAAGTTAAAATTCAGTTGTTCAAAACCTTTCTGCAGTTCTTCTTTTACTTTGTTGCATATGTCAGGATTTCTCAGTCGCTTCATGTCAGTATTTACTTTATTTTTCTTCTTTTTGACATTCTTAAGTCTAACAATAATTTTTGCGACTACTGGATTATGATCTGATGTCACATCTGCACCAGGATATGTTTTGACTGCCTTCACACAGTTCTTGAATCTCTCGTTTATCATCATATAGTCTATTTGGTTTTTGACTATATTATTGTTCGTTCCATCGAGAGGGGATGTCCAAGTGTAAAGTTTTCTAGGTGGCAATTTAAACATAGTATTAAGTACAACTAATTCATTTTCTTGACAATATTCTACAAGTCGGTCCCCTCTGTCATTACGGATTCCCAAACCGAAATAATCAATACATTTTCCACTCGCTCCTTTTCCTATTTTGGCGTTAAAATCACCCATAATTATGTTAATGTCATGTTTTTTGGTGAGTTTTAACACTTCAGATATCTGCTGATAGAACTCTTTTACGACTTTCTCTTTTTTATCTGCAGTAGGAGCGTAGCTTGAATTATATTTACATCAGTAGGACTAGCATTTACCTGTAGTAACATTACTCTTTCTGATAATGGTATAATTTTTTTTACTGCATCGCTAACTTCTATATTTACAATGATGGCCACTCCATGTCTATGATGATTACCATTATTACCGGAGTAAAACATTACTTCACCATTTTCTGCCATGTATTTTCCAACTCCCGACCATCTATGTTCACTAATTCCTAATATTTAGATTTTAAGTCTGTTCATTTTTTTATTGAAAAATGAAAATAACCTATTTTTTTGTTTTGTACACCATTTTGTGAAAAGGAAAAAAAAAATATTGTTATGGTATTTGTTACAATCAATATAGTGTAAAGTTTCCGCAAATCAAGTTTTGTAAAATTTACATTGAAAATACAAGATAGAATTAAATTTTTCAATAAAAAATGATAAAAGCGCCAACTTTGAATAACTAATTCATATTTTCATTAAAAATCACCATAACGTCAAGATACAACAACAGAAGATTTTGGATTTGATACATATTTAAAACTTCACATAACACGTGCATTCATGAAAGTGAAAATTCGTTATTGAAAGTAATAAGGTGCAATAGCTTTCATCATCCAGTGATCCAGTGTGCCATTAATAAAGAATGCCGCATAATGATAACATTGAACGTAGATCCACTCCCGTGCTCCTTTTCTTTTCTCAAATATTCCAATATTTTTTCAAAACTGAACGATTATTAGTTTTGTTTTACTACAAAACGAAATTGTTGTTTATTGGAATGCTGCCAAAATGCTGCCAATGTTGTACAGTAAAATTATATTTTCTAGTCATCATATTGCCAAACCTAGTCGAGGCGCATCCTGACGATTGCTTTCCCGGTAATTTCATGACCACAAATGCTCAGCTAAAAGCAAATAACGAATCAGATATACTTTGAAAAGTCATTAAAACTTCATTACTAATGGATAATTCTAGATAAGTTTACTCACGTAATAATTTAACAAGGTTTTTATGTTTTATTGAAATTGTTCAAATTATTTCCAAGCGGTAGGCACAAATATCAAAACAGCCGAGAATTATAGGCATTAATACACATTTGGCTCGCAGATGAACGGTTGTTAGCTCGAAAGGGGAATGGGTTAATGGTTCTATAGTAAAAATACAAATATTTATCAGAATTACTCGCAATAACCATGAGAAATGAGAAACAAGAGCCCCAGATGGTTTTTCATACCAATTTACATTCTACAAATCATTTTCAGCATTAAATTTATACGACTTGTAAACGAAAACAACTCATATGGATCGAAATCGAATGCAGCTTTATTACACCAGTAGTAAAAAAAAACTACTTTATATTTACATACAACGTGAGCATACAAAAAAACTGGCCAAGTCAGTTTGTTGGCAAATCAAGATTAAAGTTTTAACATCGTCACAAACTAATAGTTTTGCTACAATATTTGAGTTTGTCTAAATGTTCGTAGACAAAATACTGGATTTCACCCCCTCGGGAGTCATTAAGATTAACAAATTACAACTGTTGTATACAATGACAGGTTATAAGCCCTGTAAATGCCTAGACTTCCATATTCCCTTATTTAAGGTATTCTCCATCCCTGTTGTAATTTGTTAATATTAATGACTCCCGAGGGGGTGAAATCCGGTCTTTTGTCTATGAACATTTGGACAAACTCAAATATTGTAATGAAACCAACTGGTCCAAGAAGAAGTTTAAAAATTGAAAAATTGTTTTCAGGCGTTGCCTAGTATGTGAAATAATTCAGATGAATCTCTTCACAACAATAATTATTTATGCATGCTTAAAAGTTAGCCCGTGTTATGTTTTATATTTTTAGTTTATAAAACCCTTATCAGTTTTCAACATTTTGGATAACTTCACTTTTAAGTTTAGTTTACCGGTGTAAAAAAAATAAAAAAAATAATAATTATGTTTTATTTGAATCCTACTATGCCTTTTATTATAAACATAATATAATGTATGTATTATGTCTTAATATTGTATTATGTTAACTATGTAACTTTATTTTTAAATTTTAAAAATATCTATTAAAAAGTTTTATATTTTAAAAAATGTTAATTATGTTTACTGTGTAACTTTTTCTTATTGTATAGCATATATGTATAATGTAATAGCCCCATGGGCGTCAAAAGAAAGAAATAAAGGTTTCAGCTCTTTAACTTCACCAAAATCAACAAATGGAAGAATTGAAGAAATTTGATTGTTCAAACATAAGCAAAATGGTGAATGTTACACAGTGTGTAAAGTGGCCACTTCCATAATCCCTTATTTAAGTATTCTCATTGTTGTAATTTGTTAATAGTTTTGCTCTAAATTTGTGGCAACAGGGAGAAAACACATTTCTGAGAAGGAGATATGGAAGTCTAGGCATTTACTGGGCTTGGGCCACTTGAAACAGCCAACGACAGGTCATAAGCCCTGTAAATGGCCTTTTTCGGCCTCGTTTTGTAATGGTCAGCGCGTTTGTCTACAGTTCAAGAGGTCTCGGGTTTGATTCCCGACGTTTTTGATATGAAATAATTGTTACAAAATAATAATTGTTGTAATAATTGTGTTTTTACACTAAAATATTTTACAGTCCTTGGTACCTGAAGCGTAAGACTGGTATTCTAACCTTTATGTAACAAAAATAATCAAGATACGCCGCGATTGGTGTAGCATTGCAGTGCCCTATGT
Organism: Micrasema longulum; assembly: GCF_059751315.1. Lineage (NCBI taxonomy): Eukaryota > Metazoa > Arthropoda > Insecta > Trichoptera > Brachycentridae > Micrasema > Micrasema longulum. The sequence continues at coordinate 42,500 of NW_028279110.1, forward strand.
ACAATTAGGTGTGGAAAGGGAATGATGATGAAAGTAGCTATTTAAACTAGCCAATGACAGGTCATAAGCCCTGTCAATCCCTAGACTTCCGCATTCCCTTTAAAAAGTGTTTTTCATTTTTCTGTTGCAACAAATTAAGAGGTTTAAGGTTCGCTCACAATTTAAATATTTGAAATACATTTTTTTGATTGATTTTTATTTAAGAATATCATATATGTTTTTATTCATTTTGCATTTAAATTATCAACATCAACAAAATTAGCGCTTTATAATCAAACAAACTAATTACATATTAATTCATTTTACAAAAACCAATATGGTTTAAAAGTTTTAAAATAATAACATTTGTTATATTTATGGACTTTGTCTTTGTGATTTTTAAACAATGTTCCAATATTATTAGTTTTGTAGAAAGCCGGTTTAATGTTTGATGGTAGGGAATTTGATAATTTTTTTGAAAAAATGTCATTTAAAAAAAGAATCCGCCTCCATTGTTTACGTGGGTTTGCTTTATTTACTGTGGGAGTCGAATATAAATATTTGTTTATAAGTTTGCGTTTTTGTTTTTGATTTAATATCTTATCAATTAAGTTCTCATTATATACATTTTTTAAATAATTTTTTGTATATATTATTAAATTTCTAGGCTCCGTTTTATTATTTTGTTTTTTCACCCACTAACCAGCGATTTCACCTGAGTGGGCAGGGCATATTCAAGAAAAGTCTTACTCAAAAAACAAAATAATTCAACTAAACCAAGGAATTTTATTGCTATTTTATTCAATGATTTTGATAGTTTTATCAAGAAATATCTACGATAAATATTTATTTGTGAAAAACATTTCTTGAAACATTGTGTACCTACTCAAGTTGAGTTTGTATGAACTAGGTATAACAACAAAGAAATAATAATACATTTGATAACATCTCTTTGGTGCCAGAACACATTATCTAAATATAGAAGTATCGTCAAAGTACACCTCGAAAGCTAAGAATTCTCAATAATGTATGTTCTCTATATACGAGAAGCGATGGAATCCTAAGCTAGATTTATGACTAAAGTTAAAATAACGCGGTCAATGGCTTTCTATTTTAGAAGCATACCGCAGAATTGAAACTTTATTTTTATTATGGTCAGGTGGACAAAAAATGCGGCTTAATCTCGAAACTTTTCGATATGATAGTAGAAATGTATATCCTGGTATAGTAAAAATATATTTTAAGCGTTTGCGTTTTATACATAAATGTTAAGGAAGATATGAAGTCATTGTATGAGCAGTTGAAAAAACCGATAAGAACAAGAAAAGGAGAACAGGTTTCAAGGGAGAAGAATTGACACGTTGTCAAATGTAGCAAATACTCTAACTATCTAAATATTACATATACCAAATACTCTTGCTAAATATATGCATATTAAATATAGCTAATACCCCTACTCTGTGCATATTACATATAGCAAATACTCTTATTATCTGCATATAAAATATAGCGAATATTGCGTCGCTTTCAACAATAAAATAATATTATACAAAGACACTGAAATAAGATCGTAAAACTTATAGGGAAGAGTGGGATAATAGTGATCTGCGAGTAACTTAAAACGATGTTATTCTAAAAAAAGCCGCTTTTCTCTCCAGTACCGAGCTTCATTTCGTATGGAGAAGTAGCGCACGCCGTTTAAGGTAAGAACCACTGTATATTTTCTTTTAAAATTATGTAAAATTATCACCTTCTTAGATAGTTGAATTTCCGTTACTAATTTAGTATAGGGTTCTTCAATTTTATAGAAGGAACTATCACTTACCTACATATTCAAATAGGTTTAAACGAAATCAAAGTTTAATGTGTTGATTTAGAAATATATTTTTCTGGAATATTCGATGGTCTGAGGTAGTGCCGATTTTTTTTCCGGGGCAATGGCGATCGTTTGCCATAGCATCTAGTATAAGTAAAATTCAAATATTATTTTTTTCAGATGCCGTGCAAACACTTTAAAAGGAATAAAAGAAGATATTCTTTGGATGACCTAAAAACTGCCGGAGAACAAGTATTATGTAAAAAATTGCCTGTAGAAAAGCGTCATTGAAATATTAAATTAATAAACCTGGTTCAAAAAATAATTTGCTTGATCAAAATATTTATATTTTTTTGATAGAAATAAAAAATATCCCAGTTACCAGGGATAACCTACAAAAACAAAATCAACAGGAAAAACATTCAGAAATTTTGACAAGCACACCAATAAAAATCAAACAAAAAGAAAAAAATCGTCAATAAATACGAATAAAGGAAAAACTATATGTGAGTCAAGGCTATCTTATAAAAAAAAATCAATGGCTTTAAAAAAAATTAACCATTAGAATGCCATTATTTAAAAAAAAATTGTTTGTAGACGAAAATACATTTAAAGAAAAATAAGATTATATCTGTTTATTCAGTTCCGAAAAATATGATAGTTAAAATGAAGATGAAATAATGTGCTTGAGATTCCAAACATAGGTCCATGAAAAATGTTGCAATGAAAAAAGCGGATCAAAAGGGTTTGTATAAGATTTTAGACAAAAACGTTACGAAAGGCAAGATTATTGTTTTTTATTCAATTTCGTATGTTTTTTTATTTCTTTTTTAATCATGTATGGAAAATACCAAAGTTTAATTGTAAAAAATTGTTTCAATTCAAAAGTTTTATTTTTCAATTTTTTCATTTTTCCCTTAGACATTCGTCATTACCCCACTCTCCCATATACAACTAACCCTACTTGATCTCTACGACTGAACTGTATAAAAAAAATACATCATTTTGACATAAAATACGAAAATTGAGATGATAAAATATTTTCACTTCATTGCATTGGGAGACAATACTAACAAAACGATGATATGACCGTTATTTATTTTATTAACAGACAGCAAAACCAATAATAAATTAAAAAATCAAAGACAGCTACAGGAGAGTCGAAAATACTATACGATGGACTTCACTACTATGAATCACCTGACTAGTTAAAAAATTATATTGGAGACAAATTTAAAATCAACACAAGCACATATACTAAACCAGACGAGACATAACATGAATTAACATAATATGTTCATTTAACTCTAACGGGTTTTCAAAATTACAAATAAATAAATAAGATAGCAAATCTCGATGCACATCATAAAATTTGTGTGTGAAATATAAAAGCATTCTGGGATTTATTTTGTTCATATTTCTTTGCATCTTTTTACCATGGCTGCGACGCTAGCTGTCAGTGTATTTTTTATGTACTGACATAAATGTTCTGAAAATATAACTGACCATTCAATGAATTCTATTGTATCTATAAAGAAAACGATGTGTATAATTTTTTATTTTTTTATTTTTTGTTTTTAACAATAAACATAAGTTAAAAAACAGAGTATTAAAAAAATAAAGCATAATTACATAGCAATGAAATACATATTAATAGTAAAAATAGTAAACAAAAAATCCCACAAAGGCATGGCCTGTTCATGGGTATACAAAAAAATGTTAATGAATTTTTGCACCCATACTAAATAATGGACAGTTATAATATTTTTGTGTAACATAAGAAAGAAAAAATAAAATATTCTGTAAAAGACAACATGGTATTTTTTTATAGTTTTTAAATATCTGTTCTTTTTTCATTAAAAAAATTAAGTGAAATTAAAGCATTTCCTCATTACACACGACGCGACGCGACGGTCGTTTTCCGCATAGTGCCGCGTCTTATCACGACGAAGGCAAGGACAGCATTTACCCACAAATTTACATACCATTTGCATGTTTTTAACGACTCTTTTATTACATGAATTTCAATTTTGAAATCAATTTGTTAAAAGTAACCATCGAGTCGAAAACACTCGTCCAGTATGCAGCAGGCTTATTCTGTCACAGTTTCTTTTCGTAAGTTCGTTCGTTCGTCATATATCCATCTTATTATATGCAATCAAAATCGTATAACGCTCTCGTTCCTTTTCATCCAAAACCAATAAATTGACGGAAAGAATCATTTACAAAATAAGGCCAAAGGTTTCATTTCAAACACAGAACCATATTTTCCATATGCCGGATTAAGCATTTTTATTTTACTGCTACTTTCAAATAAAAGTTAAGAATCGCGTTTAAGTCCGCTGGCTAGTCACTCACAGATAAAAGGTCCGTGGTTCGAATCCCACTCTATCCCAACGTGATTCCCATTTTCTAATAGTGAGTTATTTACAACTCGTTGAAAATGGCCCTCAAAATAAAATATTTGGTTAAATCATAAGAACACAAATATTTCCTTTTTTCACAGAAGCACTGACTTTAGTGGTTTTTAATATTATTATAAAATAAATATTAAACAACTTTGTTTTTAACCACCTTTTTTTCCTACCGACCGGTTTCAAAGCTACACAAGTTTCTTTATCACGGTATATACTTAAAAATCTTGTCCTATTTTAATATAACGGTGATTACTAAATATTATATCTAAACATATGGAGCTCATAAGTCAAATATTTTTGTCGTATTGTTTTTGTTAAGATGAGAGGTGTGGAGTGAGATGGATACCCTCTTTACTAGACAGGAGTGGATCAAAGGACATATAATTTATTTTTTTATTTATTATTTTTTTCTTATTATTAAGCACTTTATTATTTTTTCAGATTTCAAAGTTCTTCTTCTTCGTTTCGATCGGTTGATCTGCTATCGGCTAAAGGGTGATTCGTAAGACGCTGAGTTCCAGCTGTCCTTTCATCTTTTTGGTGGTCTTCCTGGCAGACGGCGACCAGCTGGGATTTCATGGGCCACGAAAAAGGGCATTCTGGAGCTGTCCATTATATCCAGAATCTTCTCCTTGTTCTGCTCCACCGTACAATGTCTTGGGTATCGCAAGTCCGTCTAATTTCTTGATTCCGGATTCTGTCCCTCGGGGTTTTTCCTGTCCTTAGTACTTTCACCTCTGACGTTCAAAGCAGATTTTTGTTCTCACCGTAACTGCTCTCGTCTCTAATGCATACGTCATGATTGGTCTAATACACGTTTTGTATATGCGGACCTTGTTTTCAATCCGCATGTGTTTATTATGCCATAGATATTTCTCAAGCATCCAGATATTCCCGAGGCTTTATTAGTTTTTTCCCTCACTTCGGAGTATAGGTCGCCGTGGGTCGAGATTTCAACAACCAAGTATTTAAAAGACATCACCTGTTCCTCTGTTTTATCATCTATCTTCAGATTGAATATCTTTGGGTATTGATATTGTTAAGCTATTTGTTGTTCTTACTGAGATGCTCATGTTAAATTTCTGAGGTGCTAGATGAAACTTGTGTAACATGTGTTGTAAATCATCTTCTGATTCTGCCAATATGGTTGCATCGTATGCGTAACATGGTTTGTTGACGACCTTATTAAGTCTTAGATTTGCCATTTATGATATTGTTCATAATTAAATTGGATAAAAAGGGATTCAGACTATGACCTTGTCTTATGCCAATGACTGCTGGGATTTTATTGGGTATTTCACCATATTATTAATTGCTACCAGCGTTAATATCTTGGTTGGTTTTAGTGACTGCTGGCGATACTCCTTTTTCGGTTGATATGATTTGATGATATCATTCAGCAATACCTTATCAAATATTTTTTTAGGTCGATAAAGCATATTTGTACGCGGTTTTATTGTAGTTATTTGATTTTTCTAATGATGAAAGTGGCATCCGTGGTGGAGCAATTTTTCCCAAATCCTTTCTGCTCTTCTCTGTTTGCAATGTCTTGCTCAAATTTTGTTCTAAATGTTCTTGTAAGGACTTTGAGCATCGAGATAAGTAGCGAGATACCTCTTCAGCTTTCCAAGTTGTCTAGTTTTAATATTTTTATTTTCAACATGAAGAACTTTTAACCCAGTATCTTTGTTTTTTTTTTCCCAGTTTAGATTGAATCGTCAAAGATGCTAAAGCTAACATATTACAGAGAGCTCCTTCGGGCAGCTTCCCTCGTTCGGCAACCGCAATCATTACAATTTAATTGGTTTATGCCAGATTTATTATTTTATTACACCTCCCATTTTGACAAGAACAACATGACATGACAATGTTAGTTACCTTGAACAAATAAGCTTGTGTAGTTTTGAAACCGGTAGGTAGAGAAAAAAATGACGAGTTAAAATCAAAGATGTTTTATATTTATTTTAATGAAATTATTTTTCACCACGAAACTTAATATTAAATTAATTTAAATTTCGTTGAAAGTTGTTTAATGTTCATTTTATTATTTAGTATAGAAAATAGCTGTGGTTTTTATATGAATTTCTCATTAAGTCTACCCCCGTTATATCAAATGTATATTACTATTTACACGATACTGCAATACTGACTCAGTGATACATTTATTGTGTTTACGTTGTTGAGGATGTTTACAGACGCAAGAAGTTGACTGCTCTCAGAACTAATTAAAATATGAACTGTAACAAAATTCAACTAAACTCATTTAAACGTTAACAATACTGTGAACACATATAAGGGCAAAAAATGTTATTTTTTTTAAACGCAACGTCACACAAAATGACAAACATATCAAAACAACAAGTAAAGAGAATAATTCTTAAGTATAAACATTGAGGTACATAAATATATAACTAGAATAAACATGAGCGTTCGAAATATGGTCCCTCAACCTGCGGCCAATTGACATATGTTTGATAGAACGGACTTTAGTCTGTTGCGAGCAGTCTCCGGCTACTTTTGAACTTTTGTCTCCTCGCAATTACTAAAATGCCTACATGTACGCTAAGATACTGCACAAATCGACCTGGAAAAGCGATGATAAAACCTTTCACCGGTAAGTTATGTTTTTATCTTAATCAATACTTGTTCAAAATAGCTATTTTAATGTTAAAAAGCTTCTTATTAGTATTCACTAGTACTTATATCTTCTATCTGTCCTGCTCAGTTAGACGGGCGTATAGTGGAACGATAAACAAAGGTGACGCGTATGCGGAAAGGAGCGACATCCTGAATTGAACTTACAGAAGACCGATGTAAACATTCCGTAATTTTTACTGTACTACGTGTATTGCTTGCCAAATTCGATTTGATATGACGTGACGACACTTGCTCCCTCCGTTGGTCATTCCCTTTTCTTTGGGGGTGACTTCTTCTCTCAGATTTTTATGGAGTGTCATCTCTATATATTATATCTTACAGGGACGAACCGTGTATAGAAGCGATTATGCGCAGCCTACCATTATATTTGACTAACCATAATAACGTTTTACTGTAACTTTATTTACAGAAAAACAAATAAATAATAACCATTCATTTTTAATTATTTCCAACGTTCGTATTTTTATCCTAATATAAATTTTAATATTAATGAAACGGGCCAATCGCCTGCGGTGAGCCAAGAAACTAGCCGATTATTTCAGCTTATTTTTTCATTCAAATAAGTATACTATATTTTGAATGTCTTGATTAAACTTGCAGATTACACAAATTATTTGAAGATTCTTGATTTGTAAAACAGTATTTCAAACATTATTTCTTAAGTGCTATTTTTCTTTGAGATGGTGCTTTTGACATAAGATCATAATTACTTTCATGCGTCATATTGCAGGATATATGGCGCTCGACGCGGCCGTTTTTAGCACTTTTAATTTCTAGAACAATTCAGCCAGTTGACATTTCAATTGAATACCTAATATCGACTAAATTCATAGGGTTATTTTTTATTTATTTTTTAATGAGTCAAGTATTAATGAATAATATACATATCTACATAATATAATATATCATGATGTTACGTCGTTTAAGTTGATGGATGAGAGTTGTTGTATTACACAGAACCACAGAAAAATATCAATTTATAGCATATATTACTTACATTATATTATGTCCTTCTATGTAGGTACAAATTTTTATAGTTTACCTTTAAATAAAATCACAATTCGCCACTGATATCTTAATGGGTAAAAAAATGACATTTTAGTTGTAATCCAATTAGATCCTTAATTTGTTACGAGGTAAGTCAAAACGGTCAAAACAGGGTGTGGGGGTGCGTGTGACAGAGTATCATAAAAAGTGTAATGATGTAAGTGGGGAAAATTGCGGTTTGGAATTTCGTCAGAATATTATTTTTAAAAGATGTTGCAGTCTAGTAAGATGTCGATGTCGAGTGTCTATTTAAATATACCTATAAAAGGTCAGGGCACAATTGATGGGTGAATTTATTTCTCCATTTGCATTGTACTTAGGAATTCTTGGTGTGTCTTGTCCACCTAGGTGGGATATTTAAATCAATCGGAGAGTAGGTCTGAGCAGGCAATTCGGCCATTGCGTATTTGACGTATAAATAAAAAGTCTTCAAGTGATTGCCGTTTTTAAGTCAAAAGTAAGTGACATGTTGTTGCCGTATTTGGAGTTGAGTTATTTTACGAACATATCTTGACTGTGTTTTATGTTATCTATATATATTTTATATTGCGGATTTCATATTGTATATGCATATTCCAGTGGTCTTCTGACAAGTGCGCAATAAACAATGGAGAGGATTTTGGGATTTTCGAAAACTTTTCCAATTGATTTACTGAAATAAAACCGAGAATTTTATATAACTTTGAAATAAAAATAAGATAACATAAGCGCGCCACGACACACCACGCTAGAGCAATGTAATTCTGACCATTTAAAATACACAGAAGCGATACGCGCCACATAGTTTCCCAACACTCCACTCCACAACACGACATAACAATGTAATCCTGCTTAAAGATACGTTTTACGTCAAATGAAATAGAAACAAATAATATAATAAAGTAAAATGAAATGCTTGTTATTAATATTTAAAGCAAAAGAGTCGTCTTCAAACGTTTTACTAAATGTCAGCTAATATTTGTACATAACAACTTACCGAATTTTTTATGTCTTTCAAATTTGAGACGTACTCGTCTCTTTGTCAGGGCAGTAGTTACACTCACAAATTCTAAACCTAAGAATCTCCTATTCCCAATTTTGAAAACTCCAATTACTTTTGACATTACTAATATGCGGTACTTAAAAAAACAAAGATCAATGATAGCAAAAGGTTTCTATCGTCATCGTTCTCTTTTAAACACCCAGTGATGCATAGGGCGCTACATTCTTAAACCAAATGCAGAGTATTCATCTCTTACAATCATCTCTTACAAGAAGGTAAATTGATCAGTCTTACACTTTGTGTACCATGAAAAATGAGATATTGCCGTTTTAACAACCGTCGAAATCAATGTTTCACGTGAAAAATGGTAAATCAACGTGCTAACCATTACGCAACGAGTTGTACCTATCTCCAATCGATTTTATTACTCAGGATTTTTACCTGAGCAATCGAGTTAAAGAGACTTGTCCTAGGTTCTATTTCACACACAGAACTGTATTCTTTATCAGCCTGGACACAGATAAGTTCCTATTGAGCCCTTTTTACATTTTTTTCAAAAACACTCCCATGTGGAAGCTATAAATATGCCCGTGGCATGGCGTGATATACATAGCAAATACTTTGAATTGACAAATATATGTCAAACAAGTGTATTAACATACAAAAGACAAATGTTTGGCAATTCTACAGTATCTGTTAGCTTCTAAAAAAAATAGCAAGCTTTGTTTTTGCTCTCCTGTAAACATAATTTGTTCAATCTTCTGATTCAATAGTACATGTAGGGACCATCCAGCTAAAACTAGCTTTTCAAGCAAGGTGTCAAGACCACAGCAGCTTAATTGAGTTGTGCATCCTTTTCCACTATAAAGTTCATTATATTCCTATTCTCCCAGTAGAGGTATCCCTTTCCACCCTTTTCATTCTTAATTTCATTCCCCAACAGTGCTCATATGTTCGTCCAACCGATTATTTAGTTCGCTATCTAAAGAGTGACGATAGGGATACCAATTGCGCCTAAGTAAGGTTCTTTGTGACAGAATTTAAAGAAAAAAGGGCGGATAAGAAAACACATTTCACCTGATCGCAGTCAGAGCTTTGGCTTTAACGCTTGGGATTGAAATAAAAGACTGGCAAGACAATTGAGTGCATCAAAAAAATACTGGATTACTGTATTTAAAAAAAAAGTATTATGCACACATCGCGTCATTGGATCCGTTTCATAAATAAAGAAAAGTTACATGCAGTTCAGTTCAACGCTGAATTACGGCGTTTATTAGCGAACAATTTTAAATACATACTTGCAATACAAAACAAACGGTTGACCTGTAAAATGGCAAAAAAATATTCCTGGCAGCTTCACTAATTTATTTATTTGACGGACTTTTGCAGTCCATTTTAATGATGGGATATACAATTTCTGATAATAAATACAGGCACTAATAAAATAAAATACAACTGAATAAAATTAAAGCTAGGACAAAAAAAATAAAAATTACCACCTCAAGACAAGATCCGGTTTATCTTAGTGAATTTTTAAATCTATAAAGACTTACACCAAAAAAGTCCAGATCTTGTCTCGAGTTTACAATACGACACAATCGGGATATTGGTGCATGCAAGCCATAGTTTGTGCTGTGTTGATTGAGGAACAGCACATTATTATTTCGCAACTGGCGGATCGGAACATTGAATGCCGCTTGTTCCAGTAACGATAGTACATCAATTTAGTCTTCAGGAAATGAAACATAAATATGGAGTCAATGTTATTTCTGTTTTTGTAGACTTGAGATTTTTAACATTGACTCCATTTCTCCGTAAGTGTAGTCTCCTTTCTCGAGGCAAATCATCCATGCTACTTTTCTTGGCAAACGATGTTGCACCGATTCGATATGATTTATCCAGCCTACATAGAAGGGAGACCAGATTACGGATGCATATTCTAAAAGAGGACGAACAAGTAAGCAATATAGTGTTTTGACCGTGAACATATTAGTCAAGTCACTAGATGTGACTAGATGTGACTAGATGTGACTAGATGTGACAAAACCCAATAGTTTTAGTGACTTGTTAATCATAGTATCAATATGTTCATTAAAGGTAAGTTTATATTCCATGATAACTCCGAGGTCTTTAATAGACTTGACTACATCTAAATTAATATTTTTTATTTTGTAATCAAATGAGATGGGTAATACATGCTCTGAAGCTACATATTATATATTTATGCATAATATAAGGATGTCATAAATTTTTTCATTAATAAAATAAAAACAATGAACAGTTTAAAAATTGACAACTAAGAATATGAATTCCAAAAACTAAAACTAAGTTAACTAAATTAAAAACAGAGAAAAAAAATAATTCTTGAAAAATAAACAATTGACTTCTTCCAATTGAACGTAGTTATGCAGAAAGCAGCCAGTCCACAATTTTGAAAAAATAAGATTTTGGTGTTATTGGCTGCAGTGAAGTCTATTCTATGTTCTGGTAAAAACTGCCAGGTCGCTTTCGTACAAAAAACTGTTATAATCACCTTTTGAAAATAGTGTCGATCACAAAAACGGCATTTCTCAATTTGCAGAAAATACCCACAGCACTAGGTAATCTTACGGTATTTAAAAAAATCATAAAAACTGGTCAAATACGCAATTAAATTTTAGTTCGTAACATTAAAAAACTTATGTATTCATTGTTTATCATTTCTCAAAAGTCTAAAACATTCCAACTGTTATGTAGATTAAATTATTCGCACTTTTCACAAAAGTGCTATTATCTCAGTTTCACTTTTCTATGGCTTGCTGCTTTCTGTATAACTACATTCAATTAGGAGTCACTCTTTTACTTCAACTGGAAATTTATTTTTGGAAGAATTAGCAATCTCTTGAGGTAGCTTATTAAAACATCGAGGTCCTACAAAACTTGAGTGCCTTGGGAAAAAATTGTTTTTACATTCAAGTTAAATTACCGATCGCTTTTGTCAAAATATTCCAAACGGGTGGCTTTATCTTACTATTTTTTAATTACCAATTTCAAAGAAAGCGTACAGAGCGTTTGAATAATTGATAAATAATTTTTAGTACCCGACAATTAATCCTTTGCTTCTTGATGGCAAAAATGTGTCCAAGTTTAAAATAACCAGTACATATTTTAAAATTTTGGAGTAGTTTCAGCTATTTTTAAGAGTGGATCAAAACTCCGAGGTTCGCACCCCACTCTACCACAACTTGATTTCCATGTTTTAATAGTGAGTTATCTACAACTCGTTTAAAATGGCCACATAAATTGAAATATTTGGGTAAATCAAATCATAAGAACACAAAGATTTCTTTAAAAAAAAAAGATAAAAATAAGTTCCAAAAAAAGACACCTTGGAATCAGTTTTTAGCCACCCGTTTGGGTGACAGCTATGCGCTCTTAAATTGTAACTTCTTTACACACCTCAATATTATAATAATGATAGCAAGTAAATTATTTTTTTCAAGTATTTTTGTAGCTTGATTATAACAACAACAACTTCAACAACAACAACAACAATAACACAAAAACACAACAACAACAACAACAACAATAACAACAACAACAACAACAACAACAACAAACTATCACGCCGTTACCCCGTAGGGGTACGCAGAGAGGAAAGAACGCCATATCACTCTGTCTTTGCATCCTGACCTCGCTCACTGTACATTCATACATCTGCACGCACGCCGAGTATTCATACTCTTGACATGTTCATTGTCTGGAAGTATTTGATGGACTTGATCGTGCTATGTCTTTCTCGGTCTTCCTCGTTTTCTGCATCCATTAACATTCGCTTAGCCGTTCTTTCGCTGTCCATTCGCTCTACATGTCCAAACCAACGCAGCACCCCTTTCTTGATTCTGTCGATAGTGCAATGTTTGATTATACTGGTTTTTATGCGGCTTTTTTATTTAATTGTGTAAATATATACTATGGAGAAAAATATTATATTTTCATATTGCAATTCCCTGACAGTACAAACTTATTTTTAACCAATATTTTTTTATTTTAAGGCAGTAAAACGTTTTAAAAAAAAACCCCCATTCGTTTTCAAGCTTTGAATAACGTAATTCGTAATAACGTTTAGTAAAAATTCTACTAAATCAGTGTTCGGGGAACAAAGGGTTAACCAAGTAACCATTTTTGCTTGTATAAGTAATACTAACAATGATTAGAGGATTAATAAAGCTCTTTCTAAGAACAGCCCGAGCCATGTTAAATGGAGACTTACCTAACCAGAGACACTAGACACGACAAATTAATCTTAAAATGCTTTAGTATTTAAGTATTTAGTATTTATAAAACAAAGTTTCTCGTTCATATAGACAGATTCCTTTGTTAGTAAATTAATAATACGATCCAATATAAACCAGTAGCTATCGTAACTTATTTGTTACCTCTATACATAAAAGAGTATTAAAACTGTCTTTGTGTGACACTTACGGGATATATTTTGACAAATTGACCACCTGGTAACACGAAATATACATGTACGTTAGGGTGTCCTAAACCATACGGGGATTTTTTTGCGAAATCTAAGACGCATACCCTCTATTTTTTTACTATTTGCTCAATTATATAAATACACATAATTATTGCTATGAGATAACAATAACCCGTGTCAATTTGAGATCAAAGTTGAACCTGAGAATCTGTACTGCTCAGCTCGAGATCGCCTCTTTATCAGTCAGTTTTTATCCATTCCACCGAAGTGATCTGGACGGCCTGGCTTTTTCTGGCGCTGTAAGTCGTTTTATTTCTTTGATTTTTTTGTTAGCTTCTCTAAACTTGATATAAGTTTTCAAGTCTTCCTACACAACTCGGCAACAATTTGGTATATATTTGTGCCTTTATACTTACGAATGGTGAAATTTGTGCTTGAAATTAATTATTCAAATATAATACTGTTTGAACTTGTTTACTAGAGGCACGTTTTTAACCCGTTATTTGATGTTTTGCGTACTTTATTAAACATATTTATATTTTAGAACTACTTATGTGATTCGACTGACATGTTCATGTATTTAAAACACTACGTTTACTTACGAACAAACTTGAAATTATAAGCACATTGACACGCGGGTGTGCGTTCACCTAAGAAAACAAGTACTGACTATGTTTAGGTAAAAGTCAGCATGGGTTGCCATTGTTTAAATTTCATAAAATTTTATGTACATTTGTTTTGACCTATTTCAAATAATATAGAGGGTAGACACCCTAATGTACGCCTTAAATAAAATAAATTTTCTAAATTTTTTAGACTTCCAATATTTATGTACTTTAATTCAAATAATGTTTCCTAAGAAAATGCGGAAAAGTCCCTATATTGATCCACAGTTGAAATTCATTCCCTTACCCAACACTACTCAGATATACATAGCTCTGAAACAAAATCCACCTGAGAAATATAAACCTCGTACGTTATGAGCAAGGTAAATAAAACTGTGACGGTCATATAAAAAAGTAAAGTAAATGACCTAGTATCATAGAACTATATGAAGATACTATGTGCTAATACAAAGTATCCCGTCCCGACCGTCTTACGGCAAAACGATGCATCTTAAATTAATCTCGAACTGAGATAATCACCTTGTTTTATGGCATTTAAATCAGAAGTTTTCTATTAAAACACCAAGTTGCCAATCGGCCAGGAAGCCTGATAAAACCTACCTAAAGTACCATATGACAGATCTCAGAGAGTAGAATTTTTTGAGCGATTTTTTATTACGGCAAACCTATGTAAATATATATAGATCAGAGGCGGTTCCTTAGTATGTACATAAGTGCAGTGCACTGCCAAGTAAAAATTAGTGGAAATAAATTAGTAATTTTATTGATAGTAAAAATATGTTATAAGTAGATTGAAAGAAACAGGGATTCGTTGCAATATTGTACACGTAAACATCTCAACTCAATGACATATTGTATGAAAAATAGCACTCTTCGAAGAATACAGATTACCTTTAATGACAGTTTTAGTGACATCGACATATTATCCTACTTATACTTTTTGTACATAATGTTATTTGTACATTGCCAAATAGCACTTTCTTCTAACTAACCAATAAAACAATAGTTTTATTTTCATAATTTAAGTTACAGAACATATTCAATAGAAAATAAAGATTTAAAAGCTAAAGATGAATAAAAATATAAATGAACTTATTTGTTTATAAATTACCTTAAATCAAAACTATTACTCAACGGAAAAGGGGAAAAAAAGAGGAAAGGAAGAGAGATTAAGGAAGAGAAAGGAGATGTTTCTTCAGACGTGATTTAAATAGAGATAATGTAGTAACATCTTTGATGGTGGATGGGAGATGATTCCACAGTCGAGCCGCATGGACACTATATGAGTTAGAGAAGAAAGAGAAATTGTGGATGGGTATTAACAGAGAGCCTTGAGAATTAGAACGTAGAGGTAAACCATGAAATGATAAGCGTTGAAATTTTTCACGCAGGTATATAGGAGCGTTAGGACTATAAAGTACATTGAACAAAAGTGAGAGGGAGTGAAAGTCTCTCTGCTGTCTAATTTTGAGCCAATTCAATTGCCTACGATAATCAGAAATGTGGTCATATTTCCTAAAGCTAGGGTTTCCTAGGACAGCGGTGCCCGTATCTTAACGGCCGTAGTGAACGGTGATGCGGTGGACAGCCGTCGTAACGTCGACTAGAGAGTGGTTTCCTTTTGGTGTTGATAACACCGTTTTCCTAGGAAACCACTCTCTAGTCGACGTTACGACGGCTGTCCACCGAATCACCGTTCACTACGGCCGTTAAGCTACGGGCACCGCTGTCTTAAGCTAGGGTTTCCTAGGACAGCGGTGCCCATATCTTAACGGCCGTAGTGAACGGTGATGCGGTGGACAGCCGTCCTAACAGTGACTAGAGAGTGGTTTCCTGGGAAAACGGTTTTCATAACATTTATTTACACCGTTTCCCTAGGAAACCACACTCTAGTCACCGTTACGACGGCTGTCCACCGCATCACCGTTCACTACGGCCGTTAAGATACGGGCACCGCTGTCCTAGGAAACCCTACCTTTAGGAAACCCTAGCTTAAGACCAAAAATATTAATTATGCATGTATTCTGAAGTCGTTCAAGTTTATCGAGTTGCTCACAGCTTAAATCAGTCATGGAAATATCAGCGTAATGTAGAATGGGTAGTTGTAATGCACAAGATTGTACAAATTGTACAAGAGTGCATTTAGTATTAATGGTTAAGAATTTTACACTGCAAATACTATGTTTTTATCAGATCTGTTAAAAACATTTTAAATTTATCTCCTGCCTAACTTTTAACTTTTAATTTTAATTTTATCTTATAGTTTTAACTTTTTTTAAATTTTGATTTTCACTTTTAATTTTAACTCTTAATCTTAACTAATTCATATGTACATCTACTACCTGCATCTAATGATTTATTTTTGGTTGTGAATTTTTACTAAGAAATACAAATGGTTATGGAAGCAGAGAGAGAGGGGAGGAAAGTATAGTTGGAGCTATACAATGTTTTCTCATTTTTTTGTACTTTTTATTTAATATTTATATTTTTATAAATATAATTTTTTTTTAGAATTAAATTATGTTTCCCCTCTCTTCCTGCATTAATAATAAATTAATGTGAAATCTGTAATTGGTCGTACTTTTTCAAATTGTTCTTTTGTACCTTGTATTTATTTCAAGATTGTATGATTTCCTTAATAAATAAATGTTGACATGTCTATACATCTTTATAATTATATTTTTCTCCTGCTAATCCTTCTCGTCGTATATCATCATTTTATATCTCCGTCCTAATCTTTTAGCTTTTATGACGTAATAACCTAATATATTACATTGTGTTAATATTAAGTCTTTATATTAAATATTATATAAAAATGTGTTATTTGTTTTTTTATTTCTATAAAAACATGTTTGATTTTTTTACACACAATACGAAACAGTGTTTATTGTGGGAGTATACAAATTTGTTGACCTCGTGGTGAAATGGTCAGCACCTTTGCCTACCATGCAAGAGCTCTCGGGTTCGATTCCCGACATGGTTGAAATGAAATATTTATTTAATATTAAAAGGATGTTTTCACACTTGAATATTTCATAGTTCCTAGACTGGTACCTGAAGCGTTATACTAATCATCTTACCTTCATGAAGCAAAAAAATATCAGGATACGCTGCGATTAGTGTACCAATGCAGTGCCCTATGCACCATTAGGTGCGGAAAGGGAATGATGAATGATGACTATACTGATTTGATTTGAAATCACTATAACCTTTTTTAAGGATGATTGTTTTAAATGTCTTACAAAATGTCTACATAAATCTTTAGGATAGTTTTTAAAATATATTTTTTCAATTTTTTTCTATTTTAAAATTTCATTGATAAACCCTTACGGGTTCCATACATTTAACAAAATATTTTTAATTTGAAAATTCTCATTCTACTGTTGAATATATTAATGATAATATTTTTGACATCTTTTGTAAAGGTTTTCTGAGACTTTTGCCTAGTTTTGTCTGGTAGTTTACTCGTATTATATAATTTCAGTCAATGGTTTATTAGTCTCAACTCTCCTTTTCTCGTTTTAGAGGGTTGTGTATGATATTTTTCTGATATTCTCGTATTGTGTCCATGTTTACTACAATTTTTTTCAAGTTATAGTTCTTCGTCTACAATAACATCAGTGGCTAATATATGAAAACATTTTAAGGATTTTAGTTTAAAGAGTTTAGTTACATTTAATTGCTAAGTTTGTTTAAAAAGTTCTTTAGTTGCTGTTAGATAAGGAAAGGAGATCATATATACTAACTTTAATATTTTATTCTGTTGTCTTTGTAGTCTGTTTATGTCATTTTATTTATTTATTTATTAATGAAATCATAGTCTTTATATAAAACAAGGTACAAAAGAACAATTTAAAAAAGTAAGACCAATTACAGATTTCACACTAATGAATGCAGGAGGAGAGGGGAAAAATAATTTAATTCTAAAAAAGTAAGAATAAAAATATTACATGAAAAGGAGAAGACATTGTAAAGCTACTCTACTTTCCTCCCTCTCTCTCTGCTTCCATGAACATTTCAATTTAATTGTAAAAAATCACAACCAACAATAAATTATTCGATGCAGGTAGTAAATGTAAGTAAGTGTAAATTAAGAGTTGAAATTAAAAGTAAAAGTTAAAATTAAAATGAAAAGTTTAAATTAAAATTAAGTTAAAAGTTTAAATTAAAAGTTAAATTTAAGAATTAAAATTAAAAAGTTAAAATTGAAAGACAAAATTAAATATCAAATTAAAAGTTAAAAGTCAAGCAGGAGATAAATTTAAAATGTCTTTAACTGATCTGATAAAACAATGGTATTTACAATTTTGATTTCCTGTCCCCCATAGTAGTTGCATATAACATATTTTAGTTTTTGGAACAAAAATTTGGATTAAAAAAAAGATTCGATAATGTCGCCACTTTGTTAATTAAATTATGAGTATGATCTATTTTTAGTCCTAAGTATTTAACATGTTCAATTTCAGTTATTTATGTAAGCATCTACTTTATGACATTTTTTTTTAGATTCAAAATGGATAATATTGCATTTTTTTTCATTAAGTGTAAGTAAGTTTGTCCATTTAGTCAACATAATTAGGTCTTTGTTTAAGTCATTGTCGTTGGCATACTTAATTATTTTTCCTGTACAATTGTACAGTGGTAAGTCATTAATATATAAAATGGCGGCCTCCGTGGAGTAGTGGTCAAGACGCTTGACTCACACACGAAAGGTTCCGGGTTCGATTCCCGGTGAGAACACAAAAATTAAAGTGTGTATTCTCTCAAGCCTGGGTGTTCTGTGATGTAATTCTTCACTGTAATTGGGCCTCCTGGCCTGTTGTGGTGCAAAAAAAATAATAATAAAAAAAATATATAAATAATAAGGTACCCAAAATAGATCCTTGTGATACTACAAAATTTACTGTGTGTATTTTACTTTTTTTTTCATTTACAAAGGTATACTTCTTCCGATTTGTTAAGTATGATATTAGTAGTTTACATTCTTGAGATTTTACTCTAATATCATTTGTTTTTTTTTATTTTTTTATTTATTACATGTAAGGAAAAAAAATAATGCACTTATTATAGTTTCTTTTTACATAGAAGCTGTGGACGGTATAATGAAAAGCGATGTTTCTTTGTAGCGATTTATTCTCAGAATTAGAAGTTGAGAGCGGAAGAGCTCTAGTGCTGTAGAGATCCACAGATAGGGATCGCTGAATACGACTATTGTTTCCGGGAGGTAGGCAAGCAAAAAGCGAGCGAAATACCACATTCGCTGCCTTATGTACCCTCTGTGGTAACTCTACCAAAAATAAACCAAAATATCCATCTAATGGACCGGAAACTACCCGCAGCGAACATTAAGGGCAAATTGAATAAAAACACATATGTTATAAAAAGTTTAGTTTAAAAATGGTGGCGTTTTTGTCAAAACTAATAAAATTTGATGCTTGAAAACGTTCGATAAAACAACCCATTTTGAAAAAAAGCGTTAGTTTACTTTGAGATTTTTTAAATGGAATTTTTCATGATTTGACTGGTCCCTAATCCAAACATGACATTTCAGTTCAGTAAAAATTTAAAAACGGTTCAACAAGGATTTTTAAACAAGAAGTGGAGAAGATTTCATTCTTTTCAAGGTGAGAGTGGTTGAAAATATTTATTTTGCGGCATAAAAAATTGAAAATGAAATACATGATTTATTTTTACGACTGGATAAAGATGCAACACTAAAATACAATCTTTGCAAATTTGACCCCATAACCAAATACCGCATGCAACTACACTAGCTCAGTATCAGGCATAGAAGAAACATTCACATTTTCACAATATTTTGAATAATCCCACTTTGCCTGTTCATCTAAGACAGCTCTTCCAACATCTATCACGACATAGACTATCGCCTCTATTTTTTTGCCTCCTTTTTCGTAGTAGTAGCGGCTTGATTGTGGAATAATTCACTCACTGATGTCAGAGACGCCCCTTCTTTATTAACATTGAAATCAAGATTCAGTTATCACAATTTAAATATTTGAGTTTTTCCTTTCTCCTTCTTCTTTCCTTCTCACCCCCCCTCCACACTTTATAGTATAGTGTAGGTTTTTGTTTCAAATTTTGTATAAAATCGCTAGATTCTGTATAAATATTCATTTATTTATTCATTTAAAATAAAACTCGTTAAATTATAAGGTTTTTTGGGTGTGCCCGTGTTAAACTATAGTAATTAGCAATAAAAAATGTACATCAAATTATGATAACATGTGATGTAATGGAATAAAAACCCAGAAATACAAAGTATATATAATAAAATTTTAAATCAGATAACGTAAAAAAATAATAAGAAATAAATTTTACAAATTAAGTTGCATCCATAATAAAAAAAACAAAATAAAAATACCGTTAAAATGAATAGAAAATAATACATAAACATAATTGAAATGATAATTAAGATATGGTTTCGATTATGGTTTGGGATATAAACTCACTCCATACTAAAGTAAGAAATTAAAGTAATACATTATATGCCGAAAAATAGTGAGTACTAAATTGAATAATACAGAAATAAATAATGAAAAAAAAAATTATCAATTTATGTATAAAAGTATGTCCATATTGAACTTATCATTTTTATTTTCTCGAACTGAACGGTTTTGGTTGGTTGGATGAAATTGCCCTAACGCAATATGCCCGCCCCAATATGTATATATGTAGGTGTTAAAATAAATAAATATAATCTGTAAAACTTTTGGTTTCCAAAAAAAGGAATAAAAAAAATATAGGTTATATAAATAAGGTTTGTTATA
>NW_028279111.1:0-106365 GCF_059751315.1 Micrasema longulum
AAAAGTTCTCTGGCTTGATTCCCGACATGTTTTTGTCATTTTATACAGTATAATATTTCATAATCCCTGGACTAAAACCGGAAGCGTAAGAATGATGATCTTACCTTCTTTCGACAAAAAAATATCATGCGCTGCGATTGGTGTACCTACGCAGTGCCCTAAGCAGCATTAGTGACGGAAATGAAACGATATCAGAAGTGTTGAACCTGGAGTCTGTAGCATGGTATGCAGAATGCCAAACACTACCATTAGCATAAAGAAAAGAGGCGGATTGAATACATAATTACAGCAACACTTCGGGTT
Organism: Micrasema longulum; assembly: GCF_059751315.1. Taxonomy (NCBI): domain Eukaryota; kingdom Metazoa; phylum Arthropoda; class Insecta; order Trichoptera; family Brachycentridae; genus Micrasema; species Micrasema longulum. The sequence continues at coordinate 304 of NW_028279111.1, forward strand.
ACAAATATTTCGACAACAAGACAGAAATTATGTCTGTCTCGGAGATTGAGACGGTGAGTTATAAGGGTTTGAATTCCGTACATTTCTAAGGAACAATTCATAATTAATCAAACACTAGCGGCCCTGTAGTGTAATGGCTAAGATTCCTGCCTTGTCCATCGGGTGGGTGGGCTCATGGTTCGATTTTTGATGAAATCACATTTGAGTGCAGTACCTATCAGAATACAAAAAATAATTTAGGACCTGTTAAGTCAGAAGTTTCCTACTAAATCCTTGCAACACGTAGCTTTCAAACATTTTAATCAATGACCACGAAGACTTTTTTCAAAATACAGTAACAGGATGTTCGGAGTACATTGAATAAATTATAATAAAATTCTGATTAAAAAAAAAAATTAAATAAAAATAATGCGTTTCTTTCATGCTAAAGTGTATAATTTATTATATAAGATTGTAGGTGCAGTATAAATTTTGAGTAAAAATACAAAGCGCGTGACGAGTGACCATTTTGCATGTTTTGATTTATACTAATTAGGAATTTGCGGTATATTCATTACATGTTTTTAAAACGGCAATTAGTTGTTTATTTGTAGAGCACACAATACAAATTTAAAACAAGTTTAAATACCCTATTTGTGTTTTTAAAAAATAAAACATTATTTCTTTTTTTTTTTTTGCACCACAACAAGCCAGGAGGCCCAGTTACAGTGGTGAATTATATCACAGAACACCCGGGCTTGAGAAAAATCACATTTTAATTTTTGTGTTCTTACCGGGAATCGAACCAGGAACCTTCCGTGCATGAATCAAGCGTCTTGACCACTACAACACGAAGGCCACCGTTTATTATTATTGTGTTTAAATACATTATTTGTTATATTTTTGTTTAAAAAAAAATAATACATTATTTGTTATATTTGAAACAATAAAAAAAAATCTTTGCGATATTTATATCGTTTTTAATTATCTCTTTATGTCATTATAATCATTACCCTTTCCGCACCTAATGGTGCATAAGGCACTGCATTGGTACACAAATCACAGCGTTCATTAATCATTTTTATTACATAAAGGTAAGATGATCAATCTTATGCTTCAGGTGCTGGACTGGTCCACGGACTATGAAATATTCTAGTGTGAAACCACCTTTTTCAATACATATTTCACGCCAACCATGTCGGGGATCGCACCCGAGACCTCTTGAATGGTAGGCAAGCGAGCTGACAAATAAGACCAAAAAAGAGCACGAAATAGAACTTATAATAAAGAAGACAGAGACGCTGTTCTATGGCCGGTGTTTGTGTGAAAGAGACAATAACAAAATAAGAGATTCGTTTAATAAGTCGGTTATCGGCAGTTACCGGGAATGCACGCGTGTTCTATGACCGGCGTTTCGATGATTTATTTTGCCATAACAGGTTTAAATTGTATTATAATTTTTATAAATTATCGAAAACGAATTATTAAACAGTATATCTCTATGTTTTTTTTTTCCAAATGTCTTCAGAATATTTTGTCTTTTGCTTGGGGTAACGCGATGTAACGTCACCTCGGAGTTACGAAGAATTTTGTAGTAAAACCTTTTAGAGTTAAACACATCTGATTTTTATGATTTTTTTCAGAGTCTTCCTTACTGTCAGTGACAACATTTTCTACAACCTTTAGGTACGAAGGTTCGGATAATAAATTGATGGGCTCTTTGGCTTATTGGTCGTTTGTCTTCTCATAACGAAGGTCGGTGGACATATTGTCGAAGTCCTGATATATGGCATACCTTAACTTACCTTTCTGATTACTAGAGTCTTGGGGTAAAACATTTTGGAACGATCTCACCAACGTCGGTTAAGACTAAAGCTTTTTTCCTTCGGACAAATCAATATTTCAATTTGGAAAATATGAATGATTAAGCAAAGGCAAAATGATAAATGTTACTTAGTATCTAAAATGATTAGCAAATAACGCGTTTATTGTCAATACATATATTTCTTGATCACTTTCTAAAGAACGTTCTCTCAAGATAAAAGAACAAACTGTAACACTCACGGAGACTGGACCGCTGTGCACGTGCAAACCAAGAGCCCACTGCGTGATATCGCATGATGGCCCATTTCACACCACGGCAAAAATCTACACGGCGTGACAAAATACAATACAGTGGATCGTTATTTATTTATTTATTAACAATATTTTGAGTTCTCCAAATTTTTGTAGACAAGGACTGAATTCGACTCCTCGGGGAGCTGTTTATATTAACATATTACAACAGAGATGAAGAACATTTAAGAGAAGGTAATATAGAAGTCTAGGCATCTACAGGGCTTATGACCTGTCAATGGCTGGTTTAAGTGGCCACTTTACACACTGTGTAACATTCACCATTCTGCCTATATTTGAACATCTAGATTCCTTCAATTCTTTCATCTGTTGATGTTTGTGAAGTTAAAGAGCTGAAACCTTTATTTATGCGGCCGAGATTCGTGCAATTGAATTATTTCACCTACATACTAGGCAACGCCTGAAAATGTTATTTTTTCAATTTTTATACTTCTTCATGGACAAGGGGGATTTACCAACAATATTTTGAGTTTGTCCAAATTTTTGTAGACAAGGACTGGATTCAACTCCCTGGGGAGCTGTTTTTATTAACAGATTACAACAGAGATGAAGAACATTTAAGAGAAGGTAATATGGAAGTATCGGCATCTACAGGGCTTATGACCTGTCAATTGGCTATTAGTCATTAATTACCTGCGGTGACACATCATAATTTGGTCATCAATATAAGAGGGAAGTGACCTACGGGGGGGGGGACTACCGTGGGCTGGTTTGTTTTTTTAGAAATTCTTGTAATAATGAACAGACTTTAGTCATTTACCCACAGGGTTAAACAGAAAAAATAAAAAACCACTCAGGCCTTGCATACAAACTTCGCTTCCTCTACATTCGTATATCTTCTTATACACGCACGATGGTTTCTTTGTTTTCATTAAAAACAGAAACGTTTGCGATTTACACAGAAAATTTTCTTTTGGGGACTATTCCTAACGAGTCATAAATAACTCACTGTAAGGAAGTGGTAATCAAGTGTGGTAGAGTGGGTTGTGAACCTTGGACCTCTGATTTATGATCTAGCCGCAGGACCACAGCCCGTCCTTTTTTTCCGTTTTCAAATCTTGGTCTCAAATTGGCATAGAAAATTTTAAAAATATATTTATGTACATGTCCAAAGCAACGGAGCACTCCTTTTTTGATTTTGTTGATCAATCTCAGTCTCACGTATTGGACAGATCTCGACATTCAATCATTTATCTTGTAATAATCTATCCATTAATGTCAGAGACGCCTGTTCTTTTTCACATTCAAATCACGATTGAAATGTCACTTCTAGAATATTTTAGTTTTTCTGTTCTCCTCCCTTTTCTTTTTCTTCTTCAACTCCTCCCCCCTTCATAATTCAGTGTAGATATTAAGTCAATTTTTTTTCTATGAAAAATATGTTTTAAAATGTTTTTTATTAATCAAAGAAACATTATTTTTAAATCTTTCCTAATGTGAAATATTACCATAATATTAATTAATTTTAACCCTCTATTATGTTTCAGTAAGATTTTAATTCTTGTATATTTATTAGAGTCATGATTCAAAATTGATTAGGTGAACATTGTATAATGGGTTACATACTAGGCAAAAAATTTCACCCGCATAAATATAAGTTTCAGCTCTTTAACTTAACAAACATCAACGGATGAAAGAATTGAAGGAATATAGATGTTCGGATACGGGGAGAATAGTGAATGTTACATAAGGTGTAAAGTGGCCACTTAAACCAGTCAATGACAGGTCTTAAGCCCTGTAGATGCCTAGACTTCTATATTACCGTCTTTAAAATGTTCTTCATCACTATTGTTATATGTTAATATTTTTTAGAGCAAATTTTTGACCAACCCTTTTTTGACCAATCTGTTTTTTTTTTACTGGAAGGTATTGCTTTTTAGCAATAAGTCCGCCAACGTACTTTTTTTGCACTTTGAGATTTAAATAAATAAATATCTCAAACTCATTTTGAGGTCGGAAATCGAGTAAAATATTGGAAAGGTCGGGAAATTTTAAAGTGGCTGTTACTCCGACATTTTATTCGTCTCATTTCAATATTCTATCTTCTCTGATGGAATCACATCCGGTGACTAGAACGAGCTCAATTTTAGTGGTTCATGCACTTAAGACACTCTTCATATATGATGTAATATTTACAGTGACGTGGATAATGAAGATGCATCGCATCGCCTAATGCATCTGGTGACATCGTTGAGAAAATGCAGCATGGAAAATAATGTTATGAGCGCATCGTGTTATTTCGAGTAATCTTTATCTTTAAATATATAATTTTTTGTACATGTGATGTCTAGCAATTTTAAATAACATAAATAAATTTTAAAAATAAACGTTAACTTTTATTTAATTATTAATTCATTCAAAATAAAGTGAACTTTTAAGGCTTTTAAGGCTGTGCACGTGTCAAGCCATAATAATTAACAATAAAAAATGCGTAGTAAAATTAATTACATTTAAATATAATGACAAGTTATGCAATATAATAACAATTCAAAACATAAAGGTATAAGTAATAAATAATAAAATTCCATAGAATACAATTTAAAAAAGATAATCAGACATAAATATAAATATGTAAATTATAAATTAGACAAATTTAGATTCATACATAATCAAATATACAAAATAACAGCATCATTACTACATTATCTCTGTTTAAATCACGTCTGAAAAAACATCTCCTTTCTCATCCTTAATCTCTCCTCCTTTCCTTTTTCCTCTTTCCTCTTTTTTTCCTTTTTACCATTGAGTAATAGTTTTGATTTAAGGTAATTTATAAACAAATACGTTTATTTCTATTTTTATATACTTTTAGCTTTTTAATCGTTTTTTTTCTATTGAATATGTTCTGTAACTTGAATTATAAAAATAAAACTTTTATTTTATTGGTTGGTTGGAAAAAAATGCCATTTGGCAATAAGCCCGCCAATGTACAAATAACTTTATGTACAAAAGTTAAATAAATAAAAATCATTGAAATTGAAATTGAAAAATGAAAATTGAAAAGAACAAAGTAAAAGTATATTAGTAAAATATAGTAGTATTGAAAAAAAAAATAGTGTCATTGAAATCAATAGAAAAAGAATATACACAAAAACATAATTGAAATAATAATTGAGATATGGTTTCTATAATCCACCCCACACTGTAGTAAGAAATAGAAGTAATAAATAATGTGCCAAATAATATTGAGTACTAAACTAAATAATTCAAAAATACATACATACATAAAAAAATATCAAAATACATAGAATGCAAAAAAAAGTAAAAGTATGGAAGGAAAGCAGATTTGTCAATTTTTGCTAATTGCTAATCTCATACAACAAAGTAGTATATTTGTCAAGTAAAATATTTTATCTCTCTTTCGCACCCAGTGGTACAAAAGGTCCTGCATTTGTATATTAAATGCTACATATCTTGCAAAAATATTATCATCATCATAATTCCCTTTCCGCACCTATTGGTGCATAGGGCACTGCATTGGTACACCAATCGTAGCGCATCTTGATCATTTTTGTTACATGAAGGTAAGCTGATCAGTCTCACACTTCAGGTATCAGTCTAGGAACTATGAACTATTCTAGAGTAAAAACACCCTTTTAAATAGTATTTCATATAAACCGTGTCAAGAATCGAACCCGAGACCTCTTGCATGGTAGGCAAATGCGCTGACCATTACTTCACGAGGCCGACAAATTTATATTATTTGTTCATGCATATAAGTTGCAGGAAATCTAAAAAATACAAAAGCTTTTTTTTTTTTTAAATTTTACAATAATATTGAGAGTTCTTTAGTGGTGGTATTCTGAATCTTCTTTACTCTCAGAGAGTGGTTACTTTGGGGATTTTTATTTTTTTAATTCGACGACACTTTACTTTATATAATGGCCACACTAATGATTAAAGGTCAAATGATGAATAAAAGTTTAAAAAAAACTGAAAAAAACGTATGCGGTTTGGTCAATACAACCCTATTTACTGTTTTGAGGAATGCTTTAGGTCGAATAATGTTCATAATGAATATCATCATGTTTGGTTTCATGTGGTCATATTTATTTGACGTTTAATCATCAGTGTAGCCAGATATGAAGCAAAATGTAAATACATGCAAAAAAAATCCATAACTTAATCACTCTCTAGGGTGTAGAGAAGATTCAGAATACCACCCCTGGTCAGGTAAGTCTCCATCTTACATGGCTCAAAATGTTCTAGATGGATTTTTTTTTAATGAATTACAAGCATTTGATGACGATACCTATGTAAAGTTACATAATAAAAATGTGGAACTTAGATTAACATATTCATAATGACGACTGTACAGGTCCACACAAGTTACATCAACCCTGATGATGGACGCTGTAATGCGATCAGAAACACCGGCAATGATTGCGAACGACACGCGGCATAGTAGCCCGGAAACCTCATTGTTTGGACCTTTTATGAGCAGATTTTTGAAAATATTTTATTTTTCTATTTGGCCTACTAGAGTATTCTTATTATGTCTTATCGCGTAAGCGCGTGGATAATTTTTTGTATGACGTAATTAATGCTAACATTTTCTTTATTTAAGTTTTGAAGCTTTAAAGTTGTACTTTTGCCTAATTATTATTTTTAGACTATTGTGTCGTGAATAAGAAACAGTGTGTATTGTGTTTGTAACATTATAAGAGTAGGTAAAACAGGGCGCTTTAAGAAAAATATATTTGGGTATGAATTTATTTCTTTGAACAATGCAATTCGTATGTAAAGCTCCTTAATTTTTAGATTTGCTGCGTAATATTTCTTATTAAGGAAAAAGAACTTTGTCAGGTTTGGAATTACGCAGTTTTGTTCTAGACGAATTTATTATTAACTATGACGTCTTGACGCCGGCCATTTGTTTATAATAAAAGATAATGTTTCTCCTTTATAAGAGGGGAACGCGGGCAGATTGAGGCAGACTGTAGTCAGAATTAAGAGACAGTGAAACATTTTAGTTTGATCAGTGGACTGTGTACTAACGCCGTTTCCCCGCGGGGGTAGGCGGAGAGGATACAACGCCGTATTCCTTTGTCTTTATATACGGACCTCGCTTCTTCTATTTATTATACGCCTTTTTTTCGCAAGTTGACATCTCGCCCTGTTTTGATAGTTTTATACTTCTAAATAAGTGGAAAATAAAGAAAATTCAAATCAAAGGTGTTTTTTTACTCTTTTATTTACGAGATTGTCATGTTCCAGTACCATTAAGACGCTACACTAATTGTCTGGCAATATTTGTATTTTTATTATGAAAGAGATTTTTTTTCGTTTTCAATAAAAGGAAGCAAAATCACGGAGAATCGCAAGGGTGGAAAGAATGTAAAAATAATATTGTGTCCTTTGGGACCCGTGTCCTTGTATTGAGAGGGCGGGTCGAAAGGATTCTCGAATACCTGCAAGATCCCGTGTCAGCAATAAATTAATATTCTTCTCTGAAGTTTGATCTGAGCATGGAATATGAGGTAGAAAATTATGTATAGGTACAACGTCCATAGATCGAAAACACACGCGTCAAATTATTTTACCAGAAATCTGGACCGTTGAACGAAGAAATCAACTTTATTGTCTTAAAATGTTTTGATTTTATTTGAATCGATCTTAAAAAATACGTATAAAATGGTCGGACGTATCATGCGGGTATCGAAATCATTTACAGATGCAGAGACATATGAAAAACTTTATTAAACATTTGTTCGTCCCCAGCTAGAATATTGTACTCATATTTGGTCACCTTACTATAAAGTAAGTATTGATAGACTAGAAAGGGTCCAACAAAAAATATTTTAACAGGTCGACTACCGGTTAAACTTAAACATCTCTAACTATGCTGAAAATACTTTGCATACGCAGTACCGTGGAATAAACTCTCTTAAAAATCAAAGATTAATGATAAAATTGATTCACCTAATGTACTCAAAATACTTCCATTGCGTGTGCCATCTAGACCGACGAGACATTAAATGCCGAACACTCTCAAGGTGAAACAGAAGGTCTGTTGAAATTTGTCAATAGTCCGGCTTCTCCTCAGTGAGTTTTCTGTGGTTTCCTCTTCTTAAAGCAAATGCGGAGAAGTTCCTTATCAAGGCCACAGCCGATTATCCTACCAGATCCTCACACTGTAGTCAGAGTAATTAAAAAGAACATACTTTTTGCTGTTAATATAAGCCTTGTACATAATAAGCAACTCCCATTAAAAAAATAAAAAAAGACCGACGAGATAAAATCTTTTGTTTTACACAGCCAACGCATCAAAAAACAATTTGAAAAATCTACAGTACCTAGAATATGCGAGCAATATAACAATAGATTTACCGAGGCTGATATTTTTCATTACAATAAATGTAAATTTAGATCTAAAATCATAGAAATGTTCAGAGAAGCAGATATTTAATTATTATTAATATATACATATTTTTTCATTGATTATCTTTTGCATTTATTATATTTAACATAATATAAATTACTTTCTTTAGTAAAAATATTTTTTGGTGTGAGTATGTAAAATTTGTTCAATATTTATGTACATACTGTTTGTTTACGCAATAAAATGAATAAATAAATTTCGTCATAATGAGTGTAGACAAAATACTGGATTTTACTTCATTGGGATTGATTAGATTATTAAAGTTATTTTCATAGCCCCTAGCTTCCTAGGGGCTTGTTTCTAGTTTTTGTCTACAAATATTTGGACATACTTAAGGTATTGTAATCAAATCAACTAATCGAAGAAGAAGTTACACAATTTAAAAATTGTTTTCAGACGTAGCCCAGTATATGAAATAATTTAACCAAATGAATCTCTAACACAACAATTAAGCGGAAGTCTGGTGGCAAAAGGAACCATCTGTAATTCTTAAAAATGTTGAGGAGAATTGAAATAAGACTTTAATGAATCGACACACTAAAACCTTTTAGAGAAAACAAAAGTCCTGTTTTCAATTAAATTTAATTTCTTTTTAAATATTGGTGTCTTTTTTTTCAATTAAATATTTTTTGAAATTTAAGTGCGTAAGTAAAATAAAACTGTAATTTAAATTGTGTATTTATATCGAAGAGAGTGTAGGAGAGAGCTTGGTAAGAGGTTTGATTATTTAAAAAAAAAACGTTTTTATCTACTTTTTAAACCTTTAAAAAAATTTTTTTGATTAAATAATGTTATGACGCTTTGATTGTAATTTAAAAAGTATATCAAATTTCAAAACCTTATTCTGAAAGGGAATTTAATTTAAAAAAATAATTTGTACGTATTGAATGAATAATATACGAGTCACATAATATAATATGTAATCAAAAAAAGTCGACAAAAATATGTATATTTTCATGTGTTCTATTTTATTATTATTTTTATATTTTATTTTTTTACAAGTGAAATTATACGGTGTGGCTTTTCACTGGTACGCTTTTTTTCTTTTTTTTTACAACTACAAAATGGAGTGCATACGATGTAATGTCAACAATAATTTATTATTTTTGCACCGCTAGAGGCCTAATTAGAGTACTGAATTAACACAGAATACCAAGGATTTGGAAAAATCAGTTTTTTTTTGTGTTCTCACCGGGTATCAAACCTGGAATCTTCCGTGCGTAAGTCAAGTGTCTTAACAGTAACTAATAAACAAAGTAGGTATGACAATACGCGTACATCGGTTCAAAATAAACATACACAACCCCATTATATGCATCTACAAAATGTACAAATAAGAATAAAATACAAGATTGATAATGATTCAAATGATAAAAATCAGGTGTCATAAACTGTTGGCCCGTAGTACGGAGATTTATAATTATGTTTTTTAAAAGATCTCACTATAAAACTGATATTTATGTAGGGACATAGAGGAACAGAGAAGAGGAAGCGGGCAAAGACAATTTATAGCTTATGGCTGTTTTGATACATTTGATATTTTTGCAAATATATCTACTTGGGTAAATTTCCTGTTTTAAGCATCCATAATACTGTTAAATGTAGTGTTTTTTGTCAAATTTGTTCTAAATTTTGGTAAGTGGAAAACGTGTGTATAACGCGTTTGTGCCTGTGGGAGTTTAAGATGAATACGGGCAACCATTCCGAGGGAATCTATTTTATCAGAAATGATATTGGTGAGTAACACTATATCATCCGTGGTACATCTATCAGCGAGAGTTTGCTCTGTGAAATTGAGATGTGGCTTAACATGTTTTGAATTCTTTCATTTTTGCATTTACAAAAAGGAGACCAGAAGCCTTATGCAGGAAAGATGTGACATTTTGTCACCCACTCGACAATAGTCGATTGGGCATCTCGATTGCTTTGTCATAATGCTATTCTTAAAAAACCCTCCGACAATTTAATTACACAGACGAATGAGAAAGTGGCAACACTAACAAATCCGTATTTATCCATGGCTCTCCTGCCACACTTCAACTTTTATTGTTTCTTGTCAGACTTCTTCTGTTGAATATTTTGTACATGGAATATTATAAAAAAATATAAGAAAATGTTTTACTGAGACACTGCAACTTTTATAATTATACAATATACACATCTACATGTTGTTAGAAATATTTCATATGCAATTAATGGATTTTAAAAACATTGTATAATAAACGAGTATATCTCAAATACGACGAGCGATAAAATAATTTTAAAATCATTAAATCGTTTCTAATGAAACTTTATTTGATAATTTATTAAAAATAAGTACAGTTGTATTTGTTGCACATTTGTTGATACGTTATCATTGTAATATTGATCAGTGTTGTAAAGTTTAAGTTAAATTCAACAAAAATACATACTCGCCATTCGAACATAAATGCCGAGCTTTTTACCAGAAGAAAGTTTGACAGCCAGCCAACTCCAGAGTTACGATGTCGCATTTGATTGTCAATGTCGAGTGCTTTGGGGCACTCGAGATAAAGTCGATTGGTTTTCAATCGACTGCATTGGTATGGGTGGTTCAAGAATGCTGTCACTCGTCGAATTACGGAAGTCGCATACGATTCTAAAGACGAATGAGTCCAGCATAAGGTCCCAGACAGAGAAAGAAAATTTAGAGAGTATTGGTATTTTGAAATGGTTTGCCTGGGCGTGGTATGAATCATTGTGTTCTAAATGATGTATCAGTGATACTATCGATGTGACTATTGAAAGTTAGTTATTTGTCGTCGCGAATACCAACATCACGTCAGATGTAATTTTAGTATTATTTCATTTGAAATTGAAATCAATGGCACTGATTTTTTTGTTTAATGTTAATTATATGAAACAACAATCAATGCCTGTTGATTGAAATTTAAAAATAAAGTCCGCTCATTGGGCTCCTTTGAAAATTAAATTGTAATTTTTTGGATAAATATAAAACGGTTGTGGGGATTGCGTAGGTACACAAATTGCCCAACGTCGGCGACAGGGTAGTTTGTGAAAATACCTGCAGTATTTACTCAGAGATGTCCCTAAATCAATTCTACAAATGAGAGCATGTTTTTCTGTAACCTAATACCCACCTCATGGCCAATAACAGGAGACCATTTTCTATTCTCGAAATACCAACACACCGACATCTGTTTGTATTTGTTGTGTGACAGGTCACTGTGACGTCACATCTGATCATATTGACATGTTTGCAAAGTTTCCGATCAGTTTAATATGCTGATGGATGAGCGACGCATATAAAATAACCATATGTGGAAAATATAAAGAAAGTTCTGCCAGATACATTTATTTATAAAGACATTTTTATTAGTACATAAAGGAACAGGCTACAGATGTGCTTATATGCACCTTAATATTGTTTTTCCGTTAAATTCACCTATCATTTTCAGTATGTCCAATTGCTTGTACACAAATATTGGATTTTACCCCCTCGAAAAAAATTACATTTTACAACAGAGATGGAGATCATTTTAGAAATGGAAATAAAGAATGGTTTTTTGCAGGTCTTTGGCTAGTTTGATTGGCCACTACACGGTATAACATTCACCATCGTGGCAATATTTAAACATCTATATTTTTTTAATTCTTAAAAAAATAAAAAAAGAACAGATAAATAAAATATAAACTTACTGTCTACACATATTGATACACACGGAATGGAATAAAATAAATTTTTGACATTTTTTACTTATTGCAACAACACTCATATGTGTGTCAATTTGATAATTCTTAAGTTAACAATAAATTATGCCATCTATTCTGCCTTCTTAGAAACATTCAGGATATTGGCACTCTTAGAAGTGTGTACTTTGCTCTGTTTCAACCCACTGCAATCTATGGAAAAGCTGGCTGGGGGGGTTGTGCGGTATCCATTTTAAAGCCTTTTATAATTTCACAGAAAATACTAAGGAGAAAAATATTCCGACGCCCTCCAACATACCCGCAGAACAGTTGTTCCAATACATGAAGGTGCTGGAAATGAGACAAATGTACCCAAAAAGCACTTACACATTTCTGGTCGAACAATAAGGAGAGGTCTCAGCAAAATGTCCGTACGAGGTTTTCCCAGAGCATGAATTATGTCATACCCAAAAACCCGTACGACTTTTGCTCAGAGACATCTGTCCTCTACTACACCGTGAGTGTTCAATATTTTGGAAGAGCGTACAAAAACTATTTTTAAGAAATGAGGATCTTCCTAGTGGGAGGGATTTGAGCAGGAAACTCCATGATAATTTTCCAAATGTTTGAGTTTACTGTTTACCATATTGATGTGCCATATATATGTTTTCTTTTTAAAATTATTTTTTATGTTTCTGATCTAAATATAGATTTGTGGTGATATACTCATGTGTCTGTGTCAACTAATTGCTCGTCCCATCTCAACATAAGACTTTTAGTCCCATAGAGTCTAGTCCCTTTTAAAATTATGTCTAAAATAATGTACAATAAATGGTTGCGCGAGTGGTTGATGGGATTGAGTGATTTATGGCTGGATGGTCCACCAGTGGATGAAAGCCCACCTATCCTACCCATCCTGTGATCTTCCAACTTTGTCCTGATTCCCTTTCCTGTCTTCCTTAAGGTAAGATTTTTGTCTGCTAAAGTTTGTTTAGCCGCATACTGTTCTTTTCCACATATGCCATTATCGCGCAAACGCACCTTTTTCTTTCCCCACAAAAATTAACACAAATCAACGATTCAGTCAAATAATATCCACGCAAGATTATAATCACCACCCCACTTATGTATGTAAATAAATAAAAAAGTAAATGAATACCACTTTCTTTACTCAATAATTGAAATTAATGATGGTAATAAAATGAGTCATTGTGTATCCATCTCGTGGTTAAGTGGTCAGAGCATTGGGTCATATTCTGCCATCTGCGATGCAGGAATCGATAAGTCGATATCTCTGAATAAAAAAATCTGGTTTATATTCGGGTTGCTGTACAGCCCCGAAATGGCCAGTGAGCAGTGCGTAGTGTGTAGGTGGGTGAAACTCAAACCCAAAGAAAAGGCCAGGTTTGTGTAAAGTTGTATTCAATTATTCAAAGGGTTTTTCCTTTCATTCCCATTTACACAGCACGAACACGTGACCATCGATAGGATTGTGCTTTAATAAACTAATTGAAATACATGAAACTGACAGTGCTAGCACATGCTCGTGTGAAAAAAAATGTTAAATATCAAAGTTCTTTTATTGCTATCGACCCTCTACAAAATGGTGGTAAGAAAAATATGAAATCTGACATTAGCCCTTTTAGGACCAAGCCACAGATTTAAAGCATTAACTTGTGGTCAAACAACCAAGTCAATGAAAGATTATAAGCCCTGTATATGCCAACACATCCATGTTCCCTTCTCTAAAATGTTCTCCATCTCTGTTGTAATTTGTTATTCCTAATAACTCTCTAGGAGGTGAAATCCAGTATTTTGTTTACAAACATTTGGACAAACTCAAAAGATTGTAATAAAACTAACTGGTCCGAGAAGAAGTTCTAAAATTGTTTTCGGGCGTTGCCTTGTATGTAAAATGATTCGATCAGATGAATCTCTTCACAACAATAAAGGTTTCAGCTCTATAACTTCACTAAAATCAACAGATGGAAGAATTTAAGAAATATAGATCATCAAAAATAGGGAAAATAGTGAATGTTGTACAATGGTATAAAGTGGCCATTTAAACTAGCCAATGACAGGGCATAAGCCCTGTAAATGCCTAGACTTCCATGTTTCCTTCTCTAAAATGTCCTCCATCCCTGTAGTCATTTGTTTATTAGTATAAATATTTAATAATGTAACCCGAGTGAGATCACATTGTTTTAATTATAAATCATTAATTATTATGTGGAAAAAAAATAAATAAATAAATAACTACTTACAGACATTTCAGTGTTTACCAGTTTCGTCAGGACACTAAATACACTAACATGCAAATCCCACTATACATATTCACCATAGTAGCTGCACAAAAATATAAAACCATCGTGCTGATAGGACACATTCTATTTTATATAGTGACTATTACCATCCCCAATACCTAGTAAATTCATACAGCTGCCTTCCTTCCCTTTTTATTTCAACTAATGTTCCCATAAAATAAAATATATTTATTGTGCATGCAGGAAATTGGTAGAATTACATAATGAAACTTGGTAGGGTATCCAAAATAAAACACTTTTATTGGATTTAATTCTACTTTTTTTCAAAAATATATGTGACGCGTTTCGTCTTGTTAAGACATTATCAAACTCAATTGATAATGTTTGATAATGTCCTAAGTAGAATTAAATGCAATAAAAGTGTTTTATTTTGGATACTTCACCAAAAAATAAAACCTGTTTTTGTTAATACGTAATCAGTGCATGCTGGTGTTAGCTTCAATAGCATGTGTCCCATCAGCACGTTTGTTTTATATTTTTGTTAAACTACTATTGAGAAGGCATACGATTGGGTAGGCATGTTATTGTAATTAGTGTCCTGACAAAAACGGTTGTAATAGTAAAAAAAATAGTGTTTTTTTTAAATTGTTACTAAGATTTATTGAAATGTTGGTAAAACGAAGTTTTTGTTTTGACCCTTTGCTTCCTGACGGTACTACTTTGTCCTGGGGTGAAATAGCTCATATGTTTATTTATTTATTTATATAAAGTTTCAAATTACAAAAAAAACATTTCTCTAACTCTTTAAAGCCAAGAGCCCTTGGATACCACAAAATAGAAAGTGGAAGCATGCATATTATTTAATAGTACTGCAAAAAATATAAATTACATGAAGATACATTTTTTACTTTTTTATTTATTTATTTATTAATCATATGACATAAAGTATTTTACAAGTATAATTCGTTGAATTTCATTCCCGGGAGTTACAACTCAATTCGGGACATAAATAATATTTACCCTTAAAAATAACACATATTGAAAACAACAAAGAAACAAAGCAAGTTCAGCACCTTTATAACTAAATATGGCACAACAATATATACGCCAAAAACCTTCTCTTACACAAACAGAAAAAATATATAAAAAAAGCTTTTAATAATAAAAAAAAAGTAGTGTATCTACTAAGGGAGATAAGGTCATTAATATCACATAGATGCAGATGATGAACCCATAGTGATGACAAGAACATATTTATCTCAGTTAGTAAACATCTGGATGCCTAAGAAATGTCGTATGTCAATGAACACATGATTATTGGAAACATAATTCGGATATACAAAACTTGTGTCAGACCGATCATGGTGTATACAATAGAGGCGAGGATAGATAGAGAAGAAAAAAATACGAAATACCAAGCACAAAAACTAAATAGAAAAAACCAAATTACTGCTCAGAACGTCAGAGATGAAAGTACTAAAGGCAATCGCAGGGAAACCCCAAAGAGACAGAGTCTATAGTCAAGAAGTTAGACGGAATTGCGATACCCAGTGCATAGTAAATAGATTATGGAGAGATTACGTCAATAATTCTATTTAATGGACAGCTCCAAAATCCCCTATACCATTGCCCACTAAATCCCGGCCGTTTGCCTTGACAAGCATCTTGACAACACACTTAGTTGTAATATATAAATCTGTGCAATGTCTCGCAACAGTCTCCTGCAATAGTCTTTTCCATATATATCTTTTCTCGTCAGTCTCGCGGTGTAAGGGTCAGCGCGCTGCCTACCGTGCAAGAGGAAGCGATTCCCGACACGGTTGATACGAAATATTTATTGAAAAGGGTGTTTTCACTCTATTATAAATATATTTCATAGTCCCTGGCCTGGTACCTGAAGCGTAAGACTGATCACCTTACCTCTTTGTGACAAAATTGATCGAGATATGCTGCGATCGGTGTACCAATCCAGTGTCCTATGCACCCTTATTTTTTTTTATTTTTTTTTTTTATTTATTTATTATGTACATACAATATTACATTTTAGTTATTTTAAGACATTTTTGACATTTTTGACATTTTTTTTTTTACAGGACTCACCAAGCCAATGAATATGGCTTGTCGGTAAGGGAATAATGATGATGATTACAATGTGCGGAAAGGGAATAATGATGATGATTACAATGATTTGATGTAACTTATCACTGCTAGTACATATTTGGACGTTTTTAAGTAATTTCGGCCATTTTGAATAATTAATTACAAAAAATTACTCCTGGGGATCAGCTTTATATGGAGCAGTCACCCCTTTTGGTTTCGTCAAATTAATACTCCATAACAAACTTAAATATTATAACTATGATAGCAAGTAAGTTCGTTTTTTATTTAATATTGTTGTCTGTAAGTAGTTTTATGTTGGTTTTTCATTTATTAAAAAAAAACAAAAAAACTTTTCCATTTCGCAATCTTCTGACGCTACAAATTTGATCCCATACAAAGTGCTTTCAAGCTATAAATTAAAAAATATGCAAAAAGAAAGAGTTCAAAAACTCTACTAAATCTATGTTCAGGGATCAAAGGGTCAAATATAAAAAATAAAAACAAATTCCATTTTTTTATTTTGTTTATTTTATTTATTTCTATGATTAATATAGTCTAATATATATTTACAACACAATATTTACATCTATACTTATTCTAACATTATTTATCACTATTATAAACTTAATATCCTAATATATAATATTTACTGTTTCATATGTACATTTTCATTAATTATATTCACTATTTACACTATATACTACCTAATATTTTTCACATATATACTTTTTACATTTAACGGTATTTTAAGCACTTCCGAATTTCAATTACGCCAATTTTTCGATATTTTAAATCGCGATTGAAATTTCGATTTCATGTATTTTTTGCGTGACAAATATTATAATGATTTTGTTTTATCGTTTCAACTTAATACCCCTTGTGAAATATATCCCCGCGTGACACTTTTTACACATCACACCGTTTGTTCCAAGGTACGCCACTTTCCTTAAAAGCCGACACGAGAATATCATCTGGAAACATCTACAGGTACGTAGGTATTGAATGAATTTTTAATGAAACTCAATATTTCTGAAATGTTTTCCTTTGAAAATGTTCTAATATACCGTTTCTGAAATGTAATAAATACAGATAACGAATATTAAAAAGGAACGAAAATATCAAATAGCAGATATTTCGCTTTTTTACTCTGCAAAAAAGAGACAAATTTCTAGCGAAGGTGTGCGAAATTTTGATTGGCTTAAATACGTTTTTTTCAGTTTTATTTATTTAACTTTTTTTACATAATATAATTTGTACATTTGCGGGCTCATTGCCAAACAGAAATTCCTTAAATAATAAAATAAAGGTGTTATTTCAATAATTAAAGTGTCAAACAAAAAGGGTATAATCATTGACGCATAATAGTCATTTATGTTGATTAGGTAAAATAATTTGTAATAATTTATTGTTTATGCTGGATATGAGACAACTGTGCCTAAAATAAGCACTTACACATTTCTGGTCGAACCATAACGAGAGGTCTCAGCAAAATGTCCGTACGAGGTTTTTTCCCAGAGCATGAATTTTGTCATACCCAAAACCCGTACGACTTTTGCTCAGAGACATCTCTCGTTTATCACACCGAGAATGTTTAATATTTTGGAAGAGCGGATTAAGCTCTCAAGGACAAAAACTATTTTCAAGATAGGAGTTAAGGATTGGATTTTCCTTAGAGGGAGGGATTTGAGTGGGAAACTCCTTGATGATTTTCCGAATGTTTGAGTTTGCTGCTTACCACATATATATATATATATATGGCACCTCAATATGGTAAACAGCAAACTCAAAAATTATATATATATGTATTTTTTTCAAATATTTTTTTTATGTTTCTAATCCTATATTTGTGGTGATATACTAATGTGTCTATGCCAACTAATTGCTCGTCCCATCTCAACACAGGACTTTTAGTCCCACGGAGTTGGAACTTATGTCTCAAATAATGTACAATAAACTTACGTTTGTAAATAAATAAAAAAAAAATACTGTCGGCCTCGTGGTGTAATGGTCAGCGCGTTTGCCTACTATGCAAGAGGTCTCGAATTCCCGACATGGTTGGTATGAAATATTTATTTAAAAAGTATGTTTTCACACAAGAATATTTCATAGTCCCTGGACTGGTTATTTGAAACGTAAGACTGACCATCTTACCTGTAACAAAAAAATTATCAAGATACGCTGCGATTGGTGTACCAATGCAGTACACTATGCACCATTAGGAGCGGAAAGGGAATGATGATGATGATGATGAATAATTTATTGTAATAACTTTCATATCAATCATAGAAAACTCATAGAAATTATAGAAAATTAAGCTAGCTGTTAAAAAAAAAAACAATTTTAAACTTGTTTTTAAACAAATACTAACAAATAATGGACATAAAGTTTTGTAACCGAATTTGACTAAAATAAATACAGTTTTTCCTACCATTCGTGTTTACAATATGGTCATGAGGAATACTGACAATATTTAACAAAGGCGCTCCATATAATTTGCCAAACTCGCTGTGAAAGGGACAATGAAAACAGTAGAGTTAAATTCAGTTGAATTTGCGGTTTACGAAATTAAAATCAACAATGGGCGCCTTCATTTCTCCCATCTATTGATGTTGCCTAGAATCCAGTCCGTGTCTACAAAAATTTGAACAAACTCAAAACATTGTTAATAAATCCACCTGGTACAAGAAGAAGTGTGATTTTTTTTTTTAAAATCTGATGTTGCCTAGTATTTAGGTGAAATAATTAAATCAGATGAATCTCACCCGCGTCAATAAAAGTTTCAGCTCTTTAACTTCACAAACATCAACAGATGGAAGAATTGATTGAACAAAAATGTCCAAAATAGGCTGAATCGTGAATTTTACTCAGCGTGTAAAGTGGCCACCTAATCCAGCCAATGTCGAGACATTCCTTTTTCAAAAATATTATCTTTCTCCATTGTTTTATGTGTAATTGAAATTGTTCAATTGTTCTCGTCTATTGAGGAAAAATTGTTTTTCCGTATCAGGGAAACAGACACGAAGACCCGCGGGCTGTTAAATGGTTTTCTCTTTTCTCGTATGTGAAGGGAGCGCTTTCACTGTAATTTAACTGACGCCTAGGTGTTATGGTGCAAAAAATCGTTGATTCTGAATAAAATTCAAGGGTGTTAATCCACACGTGAATTTTACCACGTCAAAAAATATCAAATGTGCCAAAACAAAAATAAAATTATTGAGGAAAAACCTACGAAAAACATTTCTCTTTTGGAATAACAACAGTGGTAAGTATTATTTTCTTACTAACTATTACCATTACCACTGCGCAGTTCAGCTTTTGTAACAAAATGTAAATTTGATCCTCGAAATGTGTGATTTATTTCTGCAAATGATTGATTTGCGAGTGGATTTGAATTACCACACACTCTGTATTATTCCATACAAATTACGTATTTCTCGGAGAAAATTTACGCGTTTCAAGTTTTTGTTCGTCTCGGTGCCCAGTGCCCCGCAAATCATAGGTCCCAACAAGCAAAATATTTCCAAAACAGTTTTTAATCATTATATGGGGGGGTTTAATGAGTTTTCGCTGTTATTTTGTAAAATTCGATGCAGTATTTTTAAAAACCATTAAAGAACATGATGTCATTGAAAATGTTATACATACATCGCTAGCGACTACTTTCTCCCATCTTTCTGGAAGCATACTGTCTCGAACGAATGACTTACTTCTTTGATTCATCCCACCATTTTTTGCCATCTACTTAAGTTCTGCTCAGCCAGGCCATAAGTTATCGATCAAAATAAGTGGTAATCGGAAGGAGCAATGTACGGTTAAAACAGCGAGTGGGGTAGGATATCCCATTTGACCGTGTATCAGTATATTTTGACTGGTCTTGCAAGATGCGGCTGAGCGTTGTCATGCTGCAAAATGTGTCTTTGTCTTGTCTTTCTTCGTATTGTGGCCGTTTTTTCTACAATTTTCTGCTCAAACGCGTCAATCGTATTCGAAAGCGATCTCCTGTAATGGTTTTGTTGGGTTTGGGAGCGCAAAATGCACAACGCCCAGCTGATCGTGGTGCACAGCAGATATGATGATGATAATAATTTTCGGTAATGTTCCGACAGAGCATGGATACATTCAGTATCCATAAGAGTTTTATATTTCAGCTGCAGATTCAATTTTTAATGGTAATTCAGCAAAATTTTGCTTGTAATTACAAGCAAATACTCTTTTTTCGCAGGAAATACGAGATGTTTAACGCGTTGAAAAGTATGTTATTTATACTTTAGCAAAATAACGTATACCGTCATTCCAACCCTAATGGTAGTAGTATAACGATAGCACGAGTAGCTGCCCAGTTAAGAAATAATCCATCCACTAATGTTAGAGACTCCCTCGTCTTTTGAATTGAAATGTCGCTGCCTAAATGTTTGAGTTGTTCCTTTATAAATCTTCTTTCCTTCCCGTCCCCTTTCCTCTCTTCATAGTATAGTACTACTCTGTTGTGTAGATTTTTAGTTCATTTTTGTTTCAAATTTTGTAAAAAATCATACGATTCTGTAAAATTACCAAAAATATGTTCATATCCTTTTAATTTTCTCAAACTGAACGGATTGGGTAGGTTGAAAGAAATTGCTTTAAGGCAATATGCCCACCCTTATATATATATTTTTTTATTAATAATAATTTAAGTGCATATTACTTATTTACTTATTTATTTTATTTTTGCACCACAACAGGCCAGGAAGCCCAATTACAGTGGTGAATTACATCACAGAACATCCAGGCTTGAGAAAAATCACATTGTATTTCTGTGTTCTCACCGAGAATCGAACCCGGAACCTTCCGTGAGTGAGTCAAGCGTCTTGACCACTGAACTGAACTGAACTGAAGATTGAACGTAGTTATGCAAAAAGAAGCCACAATTATGAAAAAATGAGATATTGGTGTTTTTGCGTGCAGTAAGGTCAATTCTATGTCCCGCTAAAAACAGCCAGACCGCTTTTGTACAAAAAAATGTAATAATCACCTTCTGAAAATAGTGTCGATCACAAAAACCACATTTCTCAATTTGCAAAAAACGCCCACAGCACAAGAAAAATCTGACGGTGCATTTAAAATCATTCAAACTGATCAAATACATAGTTAGATTCTTGTTTGTCATAAAAAAAAAACTTATGTATTTATTGTTTATCATTTGTCAAAGTAAAACACATTCCATCTGTTGTGTAGATTTGATTATTCACTCGTTACATAAAGGTGCTATCATCTCAGTTTCACTTTTCTATGGCTGGCTGCTTTCTGAATTACTATGTTCAATTGTTTGGGTATATAGTGTTAAATAAAGAAATGGTGGAGCTTCACGATGAAGTTAGCTGTAGTATTACCCGATGTCAAAAGGCTTAGATACCACCATCTGTCGGGTAACAGCGATAACTTATTGAAGTCACTATTAAATTCGTCATCATTATTTCCTTTCCGCACATAACGGTGCATAGGGCACTACATTCGTAATCTCAATGCAGTGTTTATCCATTATCCATGTCATGAAATAAAGATGATCAATCTTACGCTTCAGGTGCCAGTCCAGAATAATTAAATATTTCAATTTCAACAAAACCCTCGGTGTTTAAAAAATAGACATTTCACGTTCGCACTGACAGAAAACGAAGCGACGCGACGACCTCAAGAATGGTAGGCGAACGCGCCAACCACCTCACATCTAGGCGGACTTATCTCTACACGATTTCCTTATTCAGGATTTATACCCGAGAACAGCCATCGAGTCAAAAACGCTCTTAAAGCATTCTGATTCTATTTCACAAACTGAACTGCAGTTTTCATCCGCCTGAGATGAGACTTAAATATTATATTATAAAAATATTCCAATTATAGACGCGTAAAAAAAATATTTTTACTCAAAAAAACCTTTGTCGCCCAGTCAGTATGACTGAGTTGTATCAAAAATTTATGTTTTGATAAACTCGCCATGACAAATATTATTTTTTAACAGAAATTGAGTCTTTTTTTTCTAAAGTTAAAAATGAGCGATAAAAACAGAATTCCAAAAATACTTTCGTTCCTATCGGTAAACTTTGTATTTGAACACATTTAAGAATAGGTTAATGTGTGCACTTTTTTAAGATTCAAAATAAATGCATTTGAATATTTTAATGTTCAAAGTGAATAAACAATTTGTTGAATAAATAAAAACACTTGCCAAATATCCACCGCACCGTTTAAAAAGTAATCAATAATTTTATTTATAAGCAAAATTTTAATAGCCTTATTTCGTGCGTCAGTAGAATATAATGTAAACACACTTAGTTTCTTGACACCGTGTTATTAGTTCCAAATATTACAAAAGTATGTACTTTTTGTATAATAAAAATAAAATGATTGTTTACATTGCGTGCAAAGAGTTTATGAAATTCATTGGGAATATTTTCATACTTCATCATTCCCTTCTTCTTCTTCTTCGGCCTTATTCTTTCCACTGCTGGATTTTCTGTTTTGCTGGCCTCCTGATTTGCTGGCCTCTTCCAAACGTATCCATTCCCTCCTATCACCCGCTTTCACCGGCTATCGAAGCAATGGCATCGACCCATCTTGTTTGCGGTCTTCTAACACGTCTTCTCACAAATTGAGTTATGAATGTCATTTTGTTTATATATTCAGATTCTATTGATGCTTAAAACATTGGAGTCTTCCGGTTTACCACTACTGAAATTGCTTGTTCTAAAACACCAGTAGTGCAGATTACTAACAATACTCACGCTTTCAACAAAATTCAACGGTTTGCTGGTATTAAAGCTGTGGATACCTAATTAATTCCACAATTTCTATAACAAACTACCTCTGACGCAGCGAGGGATTTTGCACAAGATAAAGTCTTACTGTCATAATTAACCATACTTAACCATTATGTCATTTCTTTTGCCGTTTACTTAATTATTTTACTTTGCTAATTTTCACATACTGTTAACTTACAATTATTGTTTTATTGCTATTAATATCATGTCATTAAATTTATATTGACCTGATATTTTCATAAATAATTAATGGTACGTAACTAAATGTTTTTGCCTAAAGAAAGTTGTAAAATATATCGTTTTTCATTAAATATTATACATTACTTTTTATACTAAAGTCTGAGGAGTAATAAGGGCGCTGGCTGGACGGGCTGTTAAAACAAAAAACATTGAAGTCCCATAGTTATTTTATAATTCATACTTTAAATGTTTTTTTCTTAAATATTTTTATCGAAAGCCTATCAATCCCAAAAAACAGCAATAAATTGTGTTTTTACTTTGAGAGATACATTTGAAACAGTTTTACAACTTCAAACCGCTCTCTTGAACAATTTTCCAAATGTGGCTTCCAGCATTTCAGCTTTAAGTTACAGATATATGGAAATATGTCCTAATAATTTTATTAAACAATTATAAACGGCGTTGTAGTCCATTAGCAGTGTTGCGAACTCGAATACTAAATATCCGATGTTCAAATCCCCCTCTACCAAAACCTCGTTAATATTTTATAGCGCACTTGAAACGTCTATTAAATTGCCTAAAAATCTAAACATTTTCTCAAATTGTAAGAGGAAAAACATGTTTTTGTTTAAAATCATGCGAGTATTTAAAAAATACATAATATAATACTTCGATTTCAAGATTTAATTGAAAATATCGCTATACCAGGGCTGGTATTGTGAGCGGAATTACGCGCGAACAGATCGCTCTGTTAGCATGAATTTAGTACGTAAAAAAGCGTGAAAAATTTCAACGCTTATCAGTTCATGGTTTACTTCTTCGTTCTTATTCTCAAGGCACTCTCTTAATACCCATCCACAATGCCTCTTTCTTCTCTAACTCATATAGTGTCCATGCGGCTCGACTGTGGAATAATCTACCACCCACCATCAAAGATGTTACTACATTATCTCTGTTTAAATCACGTCTGAAAAAACATCTCCTTTCTCTTCCTCAATCTCTCCTCCTTTCCTTTTTCCTCTATCCTCTTTTTTCCTTTTTCCCATTGAGTAGTAGTTTTGATTTAAGGTAATTTATAAACAAATACGTTTATTAAATAGGTGCGAAGGTTTTCACGGTCACTGTTATCAATATTATGTATCTTTTTTGGGTGATACCGTGTATGTTGGATTTGATCCGACGTTTCGGCTACCATTGCAGGAGCCATCTTCAGGGAAAACTGTGTGTTTTATAGAGAAATGTATGTGTTTAAGTACTAGTAATTTGTACCGTGTCACAGTCAGCAGTTGGCACATTTCTAGTTTTGAAGGAAAGAATAATTATGTTTATGTACTAGTAATTTGTACTGTGTCGCAGCCGGCAGTAGGCACATTTCTATTCGTTTTTGTCATATGTAGTGCTGGGAACCATGTTGAATTTAATTTAAGCCCGTCGTCTTTGTTTATATTATTTGGATGTCTGTGCATTTCAATTGCCTCTTTTATTATTCGTGCACTATAATTACTAGGTTTATGTAGAATGTTCAAAGGCGAAAAAATGTCCTGTGTCTATAAAGTGTTCCGCTATTGCGGATTTGTCTGGATGTCCAAGTTTACACGCTCTTTTGTGTTCGTCAATTCTCTTCTTTGCTGTGCGCCCTGTTTGTCCAATATACACTTTATCACATCCTTGGCAACTTAGTTTGTACACGGCTTCAGTTTCCAGAGGATTTTTATTATTAAATACGTTTATTTCTATTTTTATATACTTTTAGCTTTTTAATATTTTTTTTCTATTGAATATGTTCTGTAACTTGAATTATAAAAATAAAACTTTTATTTTATTGGTTGGTTGGAAGAAATTGCCATTTGGCAATAAGCCCGCCAATGTACAAAAAACATTATGTACAAAAGTTAAATAAATAAACACGCGTTAAAATGCGTTGTCTGCTTGCCCTTTGCGTTCAGAATACCACCCCTGCATTATTTTAAGTTCCTTTTTAAGAGGAAACGCTCTTTCACTTTTCTTCGTGTAAACGTGTTTTCGTATTTTTTCTTTGAATTATAGAACTAGAGAAAAGTTTATTTTTATTTTTTATATATTTACCATTGGGCGTATTTTAATTATTGTATATTTTTTTGTTTTCGGTGGGAACTAGGACTTTCCAAAAGCCCACAAAAGCGCCCAGTTGTATCTGCCGTTTTCGAACGCATGGTATACAAATATGAAAAATAATTTTAAAAAACGAAAAAAGAGCCGACATAGAAAATTTCATTCAAAATCAGTTCAGTTTTGGGCGGCAGAGAACGGGACAACCAAACGTCGATTTAAGTTGGGCAAAATTAGTCCGAAATGCAGTCGTCTTTTTTGCATAGCATCGAGAAGATATTTGCGAGAGAGTGACAGAAAAACAGAGTTCAAAAACCTATTCGTCTAAATTAACTGGCATAAAATATCCTCTTAAAACTCACCCTGCCTGCTTACCTAAGCAATAATTTAAATGTTTATTTCCTCTGTTTGTCAATTCATTTAAACAAATTAATTTGTTTGTACATATGTACATACTTTGTGTTAAAAATACATTCCTGTGTGTGAAATAAAACCAGAATAATAAAAATATCTAAATCAATGATTGATTTAAATTTTACTAATGAAATATGGAGTTCTACAATATTCACGCCAACTCAATTAATGGAAACCAGAATCCTAGACGAGTGTTTTGACTCGATGGCTACTCTCGGGTGAAAAACTTGAATTAGGATACCGAGTGAAGATAAGTCTCCTTCTTAGTTTAGAGGCTGGCGCGTTTATGAAACGTTGATTAGAAAGTTTTTACAATTCAATATTTCATGTTCCTGGACTGGCTTCCGAAGCGTAACGCTGATCACCTTACCTCCATGTAACAGACGATCGATTTATGCTACATTTGGTGTACCAATGCAGTATTCCATGCACGATCACGTGCGAACGGGGATATGATGACAAGTTAGAAAACATGGCGCGCAAGATTTAACGTATTATTTTTTAAATCATTAGCTTTAATTACTTTGTATTCATAAACCACAAGTATACCGATAACAAATCAGTTTAGTAGCTCTTACGACATTAACGGTCAATCCGAAATCTAATAAAATTAAATAAATTTTACATATCAACCACAAATAAAGAATACGATACATGCCGTGTTAACTAGGTATGCTATTAAAAAAAATATTAGACCACAACGTTTACAACCGGTCCAAAGGTCTTGGGTTCGATTTTCGACATGGTTGACATAAAATATTTATTTAAAAAGGTGATTTTACACTAGAATATTTCGTAGTTTTAAAATAAAAATAACTGCACTTATAAATCAAGGGAGAGATTTTTAGAAAAATATATGTAGTAAACGTAGTACTTAATATAATTGTTAGACATATTATTTATATTCTTATGTATTACATTACTTTACATTTGTTTTTAATAATATATTTTACAATATTATTTATGTTTAAGTAACATGTATTCTTGGCACATATATAAACTTTATATTTATACAATAACGATGATTAATTTCTTACATTTGATAAGCTAGGCATTTTTAATTCAGTAATTTTAGTTTTTTTTTTGTTATTTTTATATTAGTATGGAACTACTTATATTTAAAAGGTAAAAAATCTCCATCTTAGAACAGGCTTAGCCATGTTATATGGAGACTATCCTAAACAGAGAACACTCCGTTTTCATTTTCAATTCACTAGTTTTATATAAATTCCCTGTAATTAAATATGTGTACTTATTTTATGCAATAAATTTATTAAATAACAAAAATTAATAAATAGTCCCTGGACTCGCACAGGCGCTTCCATTACATTCACGTAACAGAAACATTATAAAGATACGCTGTGATTGGTGTACCGATGCAGTGCCCTAGGCACCATTAGGTACGGAAAGGAAATGTTTACAATTCTTAAAAAAATTAAGATTTGGATAATAAAATAAATAATAAATAAAAATTTATTATTTAATTATTTATTCATTTTATTGGACCAACGAGCGCTTCTCAAGGAATATCTACAAAAAAACATCAATAGCTGAAAAATTTGCCAAAAATAATATAAAGTATACAAAATCAATAAAACTTTATTTCTTTGTTTCATAATGAAAACTGAAAAGTTGATAAAATATCTGGTAGTAACATTAGACTGTCAACTTAAATGGACTTATCATATTGAAAAAAATGTTAACGAATTGAGATATTTGACCTATGTTTTTTTTTTAAATGTTTAACTAGTTATTTTTAATGTAAGAAATATTTGCGTTTTTATGATTTACCCAAATGTTTAATTTTGATGGCCATTTTCAACGAGTTGTAAATAACTCACTATTAGAAAATGGAATCAAGTTGGGGTAGAGTCGGATTCGAACCACAGACCTTCGGTCCGTGAGTCCGAAACACTAGCCACAGGACCACAACTCGATTTAAATGTTCATCCAAACACTCGCAAACGGTTGTAGAGACTTCTCTTTTTTATGGAATATTTGAATTGAGAACAGCTTATAATAATCATATTAAGTCTTTAAAAACCGTTCAAAAACTAAATCGGGTTGTGGTCCTGTGGCTAGTGTCTCGGGCTCACGGACCAAAGGTCCGTGGTTCGAATCCCACTCTACCCCGACTCGATTCTATTTTCTAATAGTGAGTTATTTACAACTCGTTGAAAATGGCCCTCAAAATTAAATATTTGAGTAAATCATAAGAACGCAAATATTTCTTTTTGTAAAAAAAAATATATATTTATTAAAACTCAACTTTTCCCACAAACCAATTATTTTAAGAAGCTGAAACTGATTTTTGAAGGTACGAGAAATCTGTTGCTAGCAATGTCTAAAATTTATTTTTCTGCGGAATAAATTTATTTCCCAAAAATGTTAATAGATCTAGTCAAAGATTTAATAGTTTACTACAAATCCTTTATTGGAAATCCAGACTTGGGCAAAAAATACTCATTTGTCATAACTCTTAAACTCTTCAATGCATTTCATATGGACAATACGAGTATGATGGAGATTAATTATTTGAATTTGGTTCCATTTAAATTTTTGCTGAAATTATGGATAGAAAAAAGCAGATTCAAATAGTTTTTTTTAAAATGAATATTGTCAAAAAAAATGTGTTCTTTTATTGGCACTTACTTTGTATTTTTTTTATATATATCGTATTCTTCCAGTAGCCCTTATTTAAATTTAAAACAAAATGTATACCAACACACAGGCCATGCATTTGTGGGATTTTTTTTTCTGTGTTTATGTAATAGTTTTTTCATAATTTTTTTCAAAATTTAACTTGTGTAAAAATAATAATTATTGTTATCGATAAAGTTTTAATAAAAAAATAAATAAAACTAGCCGGTGTTTATTTATGAAAGACTTCTAAATAAACCAATTAATTAAAAAATTGACGTACGTTGGAAAATATTTTTACAAAAGATTTATTTTATGAATATTGAAAATAACAAAAAAATATCATGCTTTTCAGGAAAAACTATATGTATCTAAGTAACGACAAAGACTTTTAAAACAAGGATAAATAGTTTCAAAATAATTTCCGCCAAATAATATGATAACCAATTTCAACAACCTTTCATACAGTCACTAATTCCTCTTTTGTTTTTTTTCTCTCAAAATTCACCTTGGAAACGTCACAAAATAACATCCCTTCTTCAAAAGGGTGGTTGGATGTATGTTTACTGAAGTACTCACCCGAATTCGCGGCCTTTTCAACACAAAGGCTCCAGTTTGTGTCCCGAACAGCCTTCGTCTTGTCTTTTGTCTCGTTTATTACAGGAAAGCTTGAGATAACTGAAAACTAGTGGAACGCGGCGCCTGAAAAGTCTCCAGGGAGACGTCGCGACGCTCGAGTCGAGGGACGCCCAGGAAGCGACTAACGGAGAGGCGCTGGTGTTCGGCCCGGTGCGCACGCGCGCTGCGCAGGGCTGTCACGGCTAGGAATCTATACACATACAATCACCCGCACACTTTCATAGCATTTAGTATTCACACATTCACTCGAGAATAGAATTTCTAACATATTCCATTCACCTAAAGCGGATTTAAATTTTGGTAAATATAAATTGTCCCTTTTTGAAAATTCGTGGAGTTCCTTTTAACAAAAATAGGGTCATTTATTAAGATAGACGGATATGGTCCGTCTTTATGGAGAAATTATTTTCGTTATAAAATATATGTACGGAAGGTAATTTGCATGGTTTTTATCGTCGACCCGTGGTGTAGTGGTCAACACGTTTGCCTGCCATGCAAGAGGTCTTTGGTTTGATTCCCGGGATGATTAACATGAAATATTTATTTGATTAGTATTTTTAAACCAGAATATTTCTTAGTCCCTGGACTGGCATCTGAAGCGTAAGACTGATCATCTTACCTTTATGTAACAAAAAAAAACAAAATACACTGCGTTTGGTGTACCAATGCAGTGCCAAATGCACCATTATGGGCGAAAAGGGAATTATGATGATATTATATTTACGTCTTTTTTTAATATTATTTATTTAAATAAAACAAAAAGTATATGAAAGTTTATCGGCGCGTTTCCAATACAAATAAAAAACATAAAATATCAAATAAACACAAAAACAAAACTATACCTAGATTTTTTTTAAAGATATTATAGATAGAAATAAGATAGATAGAAATACATTTTTATACTTCAAAGTCTTGATTTTTGACGAGAAAGTCCTTCAATCATTTGCTTCTTCAAACAAGTAGAATTTTTATCTCGGTTAATTTAAGTGATCACTTTTTACATCATGTAATATTGTCAACATATTTTTCCTTTAAAAAGAGATTTCCACAAAGTAAGAACGGAAAAATTCATTGGGTTATCCCAACGAAGGTTGGTTTAAAAGTCCTCGAAAAAATCTTATAATTGTAAACATAAATATCAATCAAGAAATATAAATAAATTAAGGCTACCATTTTGTAAACTTTTCTGTTATGTCCCGAATTTATATAAGAGAAGAAAAAAATATTATTTCACTTAAAGTTTTAAAAATAAAACGTGTGACTAAGTTAGTTCTCATTATTTATTTAATTGGGTAAACAAACAGTATGTACACAAATACTGACCATGTCTTAGTGGAGGACATTCATGCACACACCAAAAAACTTGTTTGCATTTAATACAATAATTTAAATTATGTTGAATACAATAAATGAAAAAGAAACAAAATGAAAAAATATGCATTAAATGATAAATTTAAATATCTTCTTTTCTCATGATTTTTTAACCTAAATTTTTATAAATTGTCACAAAAAATATCAGCCTCGGTAAATATATTGTTATTGGGACGCATATTCTAGGTATTGTGGATTGTTTCAAATAGTTTGTTGACGCGTTTTATGTGTAAAACAGAAGACTTTGTCTTGTCGATCTAGATGGAACGCGGAATGGAAGTCTTTAAAGTAGGTTAGGAGAATCAATTTTATTATTTATTAATTTAAATAAAAACTGGTCTAATCTTCGATTTTGAAGAGAGTTTATTCCATACTTTCAGTATGGTTAGAGAAGTTGATGTTAAACCGGTAGTCAACCTGCTTAAAAATTTATTTTTTTTCCTCTTAAAGTGTATTGAAGATAGTGTACTGATATTTTTCAAACCCCTTTCCGCGCCCAGTGGTGAAACGCTTTAGGAGACAGTCCAGGAACAATGAAATATTACAGTTCAAATCAATATTTAACGTCCACTCTGCCAGGGCCTTAAGAATGGGAAACGAAGATGCCAACTACCATGTTATGATTGTTTCAAAATAATGAAGGAGAATACAGCATTCTTCGTTCGGTGTACTTTGCACTCTTCTAATCAGTGTCAACACATGGTGTAATAGGATGGGGTGGTTGTGTTCACGCAATCTAGACCGCTCATGATCACCCAAAAAGCTATACTAAAAAGAATATATAATTATCCTCCTACCTTTTAATCTGATTCATTGTTCAAAAAGGCCAAAATCCTTTCAATTTGACAAATTTACTTTAAGTCATGTCTGATCAATTTTTGGACCACCAGTAAACAAAGAACTCAACAAAAAATAATAACCGGATATTCCTCCTCTAACGCAAATTACTGCGTGCCAAAAAGTAAAACGACTTTGGCTAAGGGGTATTTCTTTGTTGTAGTTCCAAGGATCCTTAATTTACTGGATCGGGTGACAAAAGAGTCTGAATCCTTTTTAAAATTTAAATCTGGTTGAGTAATTAGTTTGCTCGAACGGGAATGGATCACTGTGATAGCATGTGGAATAACTGGTGAACGACCTAAATGTTGTTTTTTTTTGGGTGATACCGTGTGTATTGGATTTGTTCCGACGTTTCGGCTACCATTTCAGGAGCCATCTTCAAGGTAAACCGTGTGTTTTATAAAAAAAAGTATGTATTGATGTACTAGTAATTTGTACCGTGCCGCAGTTGGCAATAGACACATTTCTATTCATTTTTCTAGTATGTAGTGCGCGGAACCATGTTGAGTTTAATTTAAGCCCGTCGTCATTGTTTGTTATTTGGGTGTCTGTGTAATTTAATTTCCTCTTTTATTATTCGTGCACTGGGTTTATGAACAATTTTTAGTGCAAAGGCGAAAAAATGTCCGGTGTCTATAAAATGTTCCGCTATTGCGGATTTGTCAGGGTGCCCAAGTTTTCACGCTCTTTTATGTTTGTCGATCATTTTCTTTACTGTGCGCCCTGTTCGTCCTATTAACACTTTATCACATCCTTGGCAAAGTTT
Organism: Micrasema longulum; assembly: GCF_059751315.1. Taxonomy (NCBI): domain Eukaryota; kingdom Metazoa; phylum Arthropoda; class Insecta; order Trichoptera; family Brachycentridae; genus Micrasema; species Micrasema longulum. The sequence goes on from NW_028279111.1 coordinate 32,566, forward strand.
ATTTATAAACCGCTTATGTTCCCAGCACCACATACTAGAAAAACGAATAGAAATGTGCCTATTGCCTACTGCGACACCGTACAAATTACTACAAGTTTAACAAATGCTTTTTTCTACAAGACACACAGTTTAACCTGAAGATGGCTTCTGCAACGGTAGCCAAAACGTCGGAACAAATTCAAAAAAGAAACACATAAAACAAAAAATCGAATAGCAAAATCAAAAGTGTAGCAATAAAAAAATATTGCTTTAATATTTTTGATAGTGATAGCTTTTGATGTAATTTATATAGATAGTGTAAAGTACTTTTGTGTTTGTTATGTTGTGTTTTCTTACTTCTTTGGAGTGTATCAAATATGTATGAAATTATGTTTTGTCACAAAAATCTTTTCTTTTTATGTACGGTCGCAAATGAGTTATTTCATATAACTCCTGGGAGTATAACATCTACCAAATGTATTTTATGTTTTATTAATGAACAAAAAAATAAAATTAAAAAAAAACAGTGACAGTGAAAACCTTCGCACGTATTTGACCAATATGTATGTTCAAATGTAAAGTGTAATAAAGAATATCATAGGTAATATAATATGTTAATGATTTATAATATGATATGTACGTGTGAATATGTATAAATGTATGTATGTTTATGAATGCATTGTAAGTACCCTGACTCAACACAGATTTTCGAGCGATTCGCGGCAAGTTTACAGGCGGGGGTCGTTCCTCATTTCACCTTTGTCCCCAATAAATGTATATACAAAATAAATAAAACAAAAATATAATTAATAAATACATTGTTAACCAATTAATTGTGTCCTTTTAGTCTCGTAATTTGGAAAAAAACGGAGACAGATTATGCTAACACCCAATACAAGAATAGTTTACTCAAATTTCAATGTTGGTTTTCCTCGCAAAAAAATATTAAAAATATTATTTAATATTTTTAATATTAAAACACTTTAAATAATAAAACCAATTAGGTTGTTATAAACTGCGGGTAAGCTTTTTATTACTTTTATTCATTATCTGCAGTAAAGAAAATACAACTTCGCTGTCATTTCCGTTGGGAATTTTAATACATCAATATAAATTTGCCTAGTATGATAGATATTAATTGGTTCTGGTTTTATGTCATCCAAAACATTACAATACCTATAAAAAATGACATTCTATGAAAAGTTATTTTAATTCAATTGTTTAAAGGTACATCTGTTTATTTATCTATTTGGTCTACAAACAAATAATTAAGAATAGTCCAGAAACCGCATACGCGCACTAAATAGAAGGCGACTAAACTACTCTTAAAGGAGTAGTTTACATTTTGACACATTAGTTTCTTTGTAGACGTCGGCGTCGCTCAGTACGCAATTCTCGATCTAAATTCAACCATGCCGTGTAGAAATACTGCTGGAATCTTAAAAAAACATAATAGGATCACAATTCATGTGTAAGTAGCAAATGCATCAGGAACAAAGAAATGTAATTCTTATTTCATCTGTCAGATTGTCAAATAGAACAATTTTTTTTACTAAACTTTGCTCATCTAACTAATCTAATCTTACTAACGAAAATTAGACCTCTCGGATTAATCAACGCCGTGGTAGACATTTGACCAAAATCATTTTTAAAACATCTAATATTGTTTAACATGACATAAAAATATCCGTTTTAAGTAAAAAATAAATTATTTATTTATTAAGTTCAGAGTTCATTTTAATTTGATTACTCTAATAAAATGACCCTTTACTTATCTACTCTGTTGTGTCAATCAATGTTTCCGCGAATATAATAAAATTTTAGAGAAATTAAAAAATCTTTTTTTTAAACACATTTTCAAATCTTACATTTGTGTTATGATTATATTTTTCACGCGGTGAAAGTGGGGCAAAGTGGGAGGTTTTTTTTGACACAGTCCGATGTATTCGAATATAATTCTACTCCTTCTGGACTATTCTTAATTCTATGTCTACAAACAATCAAAAATAATATTAAAATTACAGAATATTCCAATAAAAAGACAACATTATATTTCATCATTTTTTTGTTGCCCATGCGACGATGAAACTCTTCAAGATGTCCCTCACCTGTTGATGCATTACCCCCTTTTCAGCTTTCAAAGAAAACGTCTAGAGGCGCGATGCAGAAGCCTGGGTGAAGATCTATGCGACATCCCATCGGTGATAGGTAATATAGAACACACGAGAGGTAGTATCATACATGGTCAATATAGTGCAGGCAATTGATAAAATAAACCAAAGTAGGGAACAAAATGCCGAACACCCCTCTAGTGGAACGGAAGACCTGTTGACTGCTGCCAACAGGCCGGCTTCTCCTGAAGGGTTTGAAGTGGTTTCCTCTCCACATGAGCAAATGCTGAGAAGTTCCTGATTGGCCCATATTAGTATATCCCTCCTGATCCCAACAGTTTAAATAAATTTACAGAAATTTAATTGTAGAAAAATCTACTTTTGAAATATAAACTTTGTAAATTTTAAGCAAGGGACAATAATATAGCAACTCCCATATAACTTTTTTTTTGTGAAAATCACCTCAAGCGCGATGTACAATAAATAAGTATCCCAGCACGTCTTGCAGCTACAGAGCGCATGGATGGTTAGGATTCTAGTTTTTCGTCTATGAAATATAGGAGCTAGATCGCTAGCACGTCTTGCAGGTACAGGGTGCATGGACAGTAAGAAATCTAGCCCTTATTTCCATTTTTTTTATTTGACAATGTAGTTTATAATTAAGTGATATTTTTAAAAAACGAAATAAAAAACAAATTTTAAAAATAGGAGTTAGATTGCAATAAGTCTTGCAGCTACTGAGCTCATGGACGGTTGGAATTCTAGACCCTATTTGCTAAATTTAGATATTTAATAGTTGATAACATTTACATTTCTATAGAGAAGAAAGATTTCTAATCGTCGATAATGAAATTCCAGCAACTAAAAATTATCAATAAATTTACAAATTCAGCATAATAGTAGATTTGTTAAGTATTCACGCTAAAAAGTGATTATGATATATATATCATCTAATCTAGCTCCTATAAGAGCACGTCTTGCAACTACAGAGCGCATGGACAGTAAGAAATCTAGCCCCTATTTACTTTTTTTAAAATTATTATTTGACAATGAAGGTTAGAGTTTAAGTGATATTAAAAAAAAACAAATAAAAAGCAAATTTATAAAAATAGAAGCTACATCAAAACAAGTCTTAGATTACATGGTTTAAGAAATATTACTTGAAAGTCCGATGAATTATTATTGATTATTTCCGCCCAACGGATTCAAATGAATTACCTCCAGGTGACAAATTAATAAATGATCACGACATTATGACTGTATCTGCGCGATAATCTGTTGTGAATGTGAATATTGTGGTACTAATTATTATATTCCCAATCTAATTAGGAAGTTCGTCTGCCCTGGCTGTCCGGGTCCGGCCCCTGCCTCCCCCACCCTGCCACACCCCTAGGGCCAGATGAATGAGATATAGAAAGGGACGGACGCCAAGAGCTGCCCTCTCTCTCACACTCTCACGAGATTTTAACACGCCGGCCAACACGTTGGCTGACGCGTTGGCAAATTCGTATTGGCAAACGTGTAGCGGGTGGTATTTGTGGCTGGCGGAGCTGGCACACGCGCTGGCATATGCGTTAGAGCGTGATCCAAATGCTGTGTACGAACTACCGGATAGGGTACACGTAATTTTTTAACGTCCGCTCATTGGCCCGCACGGACAGATACTGAACTACTTGCTAACATTTATTTATTAACGAACTTAGTCCATTAAAAAAATGGCAAACACAAATCTTTATAATACGTATGGACGCAATTAAAATAAAGTACAAATAAAGAATAAAGCTAGGACAAAAAAAAAAAAAAATTACTACCTCGAGACAAGAGCTGGTCTATATTGGTGATCGTTGAAATCTAGAAATACCAAAAAAATCCGGATCTTGTCTTGATTTTACAATGTGACTCGATCGGGATATTGATTCCTGGAAGCCATCGATAGTATGAAAATATGTGGTATGCTCATCAAGGAACCGCACATTAATTTTTTCAACTGGCAGATCGTAAAATTGAATGCCACTTGTCTCAGTAACGATGGTACATCAATGAAGCCATTCAATAAATTAGAGTGAATGTTATTTCTACGTTTTTGTCGACTTGAGATTTTTAACATTGATTCCATTTCTCAGTAAGTGTAGTCTCTCCTCTAGAGGCCAATCAACCATCATCATCATCAGCCAATCAGCCATCTAACACGTGGGCAGTTTAGCGATTCCGTTGCTATTACGCACGCCAGCTTTCTGGCCAACATATTGGCCAGTGTGTAGAGCTGCCTGAAAAATTAGCAATGAAATTATTTATTTTTCAATTCAATGTCATACCCATGCTAACGTAAAAAGCACGTTATATATTAATCATCATCATTGGCATCAAAGGCTTATCGGCACCAACACGGTATTGCATTGTTAAATAAAATGCCTTGTATATTGATCATTTGTTACAGGAGGGTAAGGTGATCAGACCTACGCTTTAGGTGCAAGTCTGGGCACAATAGAATACTTTAGTGTAAAACCACATTTGAAAACAAATATTCCATGTCAGGGCTTTCAGGAATCAAACCCGGGATCTCAAGCATGGTAAGCGATCGTGCTAACCATTTCACTTTTACTACTTTTATTTCATTCCCTTTCTGCACCTAATGGTGTATAGGGCACTGCATCGGTACACCAATCGCAGCTTATCTTGATCATTTTTGTTACATGAAGATAAGTCTTACGCTTCAGGTACCAGTCCAGGGACTATGAAATATTCTGGTGTGAAAACACCCTTTTAAATAAATATTTCATCTCAAATGTCAAGAATCGAACACGAGACCTCTCGCATGATAGGCAAACGCGCCGACTATTACACCACGAGGCCGACAACCAACAAAAACAAATTACAGGATCGTGGAGGACAATGAGGAAGCGCAGAGGATTTTTTATATTTGTTAAAAGGCTACCAAACTAAGTAAAAAAATATGTTTTTGTGTAGTACGAGTATTATCATCGCTACATTTTTTAAAGTTTTTGCAATTTTTTTATTACTCCGCGCGCGACGGCACTAACTCTCTTCAGCACGTCGTCCTGGTTGGTGTCACTTCTTGAAAACCAGAAATCTATCACAACACTATCATCAATTGATTTATTATTTATGTAGTATTTATGTAATACATTTTTTAAATTTTTTAATATTCTTTACTTATTATTATTTTTTTACATATATACATTTTTTGAAAAAAAAATAATTTTATCCCTCATTAATTACATTTTTGTTATTTTCTTGGGTTAACCTTTTCTTTTCTTTTATTACTTTCTTACTTTCTTATTTCATTTACAAATGTAAAATGTTAGATCTTAATTTTAATATGTACTTTTAATTTTCTTACTATTTTTTATTTTTTATTTTCTGTAGATATGAATTGAAATTCTAGATTTACTTTACCTTGTTTAATTTATTTTCTTATCTTGTTTTGATTACATTTATGAGCACACACTATTTATATATGTGTCTATTATTTTTTTTTCTTTCTTATATTTAAAATATATTTAAGTAAATTACTATTCTTTAATTTTAATTGTATTATTTTACTCTATTTTCTTACTTAAAAAAAAAAAAAAAATCTTTAAACTATTTTTATGTTTATTATTTTATACGTATACTTACAGTATTATGTCTGTACTCTTCTTATTTGATTATTAATTAAAACTAATGTCTGAGCACCCGATGACAAACTATTATTGAATAGTTTATCGGGACAAAATATATCTTAATACTTTGTTTTCTTCATAATGTATTATAATGTAATAATATGTATATTTTATTGAATAAAGACTCTAAAAAAAAAAAAATAAATAAAAAAAAATTGATTGAGAAAAACTTGTGACGTCATTTAAAGTAGTTCATTTTTATTATTTTTTTCATCCATTTCAGAGAAACATTTCGGTACAATTAAATGTTTTAAACCGTATGTGAGAAAATATATGTTTTAATCAAATTTTCTTCAGCACTGAACTTATTAACACGGCTGTTCCTGGAAGAGTGCTGTCGCAAAACTCGGCACGCGGCAAATTTATGGTCTCACGAAAGGCCCTACGCGTTTGGCGAAATAAATACTGATTTTCAAAGTACATTGCCGCAATTTGCGAGCGTTGGCGTTGTTAGACTGTCAAGCGTTCCTATCTTCATTCGAGTATAGTTACAGAGCTCAAATAAATAAACAAAAATACCTATCTGCGTTAGAATGACTAGAGCAGTGTTTTTCAACCTTTTTAAAAACGCTACCCCTTTACGGGTTAACCCTTCCGGGCCTGAGGGGGGGTGTACGAGTATCTCGGCTTCCCCAGGTAGCATATTTTTTTAATAACTTTTTTGTATTAACAATGATGATTACGTCATACTGATTTTTTTGTGAATTTTCTCATCTTAATTGATTTATTTATTTTATTTGTTTATTATTAGTACATAGTAAAATCGTCGTAAAAACATAGTAATAAATGTTGTGAAAACATAGTAAAAAAAATTTTTTTTTTAAAAAGTAATAGTGTAATATATTTTTAAACCCAGTAAAATGCGAAGTTAAAACAGAATACATAGAAGGAACATATTTAAGGTCATAGTAAAAAAGTTAATGTATGTGTATAGCAAAAAGCACATTTAAAAAAACATAGTAAAATACCGAGTAGAAAGAGAAAGAAAACATAGTAAAAAATAAAGTAAAAGATGTATTTAAAAAAATGTACTTGTATCTCGTATAGCAAACAAAACATTTTTTTTTGTCAAAAAAAAGTCATTAGGATCTTAAACATGTGTTGGCTCGGAATTGATTTGGAAGACCTTATAAATTCACTATGACCATTTAATATATTATTCCGCCCGCAATCTACATACATTTCTACAACAATTTTAATATTTACCTCTGTCATTCAATGTTTTATACCAAATTAGAAAATTCATTGATCAAATAATTACACGCATATTGAAAACTCACTTCACCTCACAAAACATAACTAAAAGTGATGCCAAAAAAATATCCCTATGATTGAAAATGACTTTATCAAAGTGTTTCTTTTTTGGGTGATACCGTGTATGTTGGATTTGTTCCGACGTTCCGGCTACCATCGCAGGAGCCATTTTCAGGGTGAACCGTGTGTTTATAACAATACACTTTAAAGAAATATGTTAACATGTGAAAATAAACAAAAAAGACTTAATCCGATGAAAAGAGTTATCATGCCGGCAGTTTAAGGGTAGTGTAGTGGTTGGGTAAGCATCCACTATCCTTCAGACTTATGTTTTTATACGCCTTTCTATTTATATATAACAATCTTAAAGGCACTAGGTGCCGTTTATTAAAAAAAAAATGCCTTTATTTGCAAATAGAGACAAATAAAATTCTGGAGCTGGTGAGGGAAGCTTTAAATTACTAACACCATTTTTTTTTTAAAAGAAAAAGAAATATTTGCGTTCTTATGATTTACCCAAATATTTATTTTTTAGGGCCATTTTCAACGAGTTGTAAATAACTCACTATTAGAAAATAGAATCGAGTTGGGGTAGAGTGGGATTCGAACCACGGATCTTTGGTCCGTGAGTCCGAGACACTAGCCACAGGACCACAACCCGATATAATCCCGTATATAATAATTTGCCCCGTAATCTGCTCGTGTAAGCTAAGGTTCTGTTTAAAGGTGGGACATAAAAACTATAAAAGAAAAACAGACTACTCTAATCACAAAATAACTTCGCTATTTATGTCTCAAAAATAAAACCAAGATGCAGTTGAAAAATAAACCGGCATAGCCTTCCTAAAATTATTGTTTTTGTACACAAGTATACAAATACGCGATTTACTGCCTACCTGCCTTGCAATTTACTATTAAAGAATACACATTTCTATTTTATTACACTTTAGGTACCAACGATACTTGTGCATGATTAATGTGCTTGGTACAATATATTAGATAAAATTAATGTAAAGGATATGTTAACCTAGAAAGGTGAAGTCGGCTTCTGCGGTTTTCCTTGACCATAATTACACTTATCTTGAACATAGATGATATCCACTATATTATTCATTACGATACCAAATAGTCTATGATGTTAAAACAAAGTTTATTTCAAAATAAATTTTTAATTTGAAGCACAAACTTAGTGGATACTTATTTTTTTTATTTTTAAATTTATTTCAACAGAGATGGAAAACATTTTTTAGAAGGGAATATGGAAGTCTAGGCATTTACAGGGCTTATGACCTGTCATTGGCTGGTTTAAGTGGCCACTTTACACACTGTGTAACATTCAATGACAGGTCATAAGCCCTGTAAATGCCTAGACTTCCATATTCCCTTCTCAAAAATGTTTTCCCTCTCTGTTGAAATAAATTAAAAAATGAATAACTCCCTAGGGAGGTAATCCAGCCAGTCTGCAAGCATTTGGACATACTCCAACATTGTTGAATTACTGCCTGGTAAAAGAAGTGTAAAAATTGGAAAATTGTTTTCAGGCGTTGCGCGTTGCCTAGTAGGTGATTCGGTTCAGCCGGATGAATCACACCCACGTGATAAAAGTTTCAGCTCTTTTACTTCACAAAAGTCAACAGATGGAAGAGTTGAAGAAATGTGGATGTTCAAACATGGTCAGAATTGTGAATGTTACACAGTGTGTAAAGTGGCCACTTAAACCAGCCAATGACAGATCATAAGCCCTGTAAATGCCTAGACTTCCATATTGCCTTCTCGAAAATGTTTTCTCTCTCTGTTGAAATAAATTTAAATATGAGTAACTCTCTAGGGAGGAAATCCAGCCAGTCCAGAAGCATTTGGACATACTCGAACATGACTTATTTTTTAATTATTAATAAAAATAAGAATACTTTGTCTAACCACGTTTTTTTCTCTCGGGGGTAATATCCAGTTTTTTTGTCTACAAACACTTTGACAACCTCAAAATACTGTCACTTAATATTCATGTCACTCTTTTCACAAATACAAGAGTTACTAGATACTCCACCTTGATGCTGTAAAAACAATTAAAAATTAATACAACCTTTGGTCAAAGAGGATTGGCCTACTACTCGGTTAAACTGTTCAATCTACTTCCATTATCTACAAGGACAATTAGTACTTACTTAAATACTTACTCGCAATATAAAATTGCTATTAAGAAATGGATAGTGGAGGTGAGTTGCGCACGGATCGTTGAGTGGATCAAGGCAAATAGCTAAAAATTTGTACTTATAATTAGAAATCAAACACTGATTTGAGTCTACTGAATACTTTATTTTATTTTTACAAATATAAACATATAAAAATAAAACTTCGTGACAATTGTTTCGCCTTATTAGGGCATTTTCAAACGAATGTGAAGATTATTTGGATTGAATGTCCTTATTTAGTTATATAATTCAAGGTACTTAAGTAGAAATAAAAATAATCTTATGAACTATAGCATGTACATTAATCATAATTGAGGGAAAAACCGATGGTTAAGGGTGAGGATAAGTGTTTAATAGGTAATGGGGAATTTAGGTATTTATATTTGAATTTCGGGTTCTATAGTTCATAAGATTATTTTTATTTTCTACTTAAGTACCTTGAATTATATAACTATATAAGGACATTAAATCCAAATAATCTTCACATTCGTTTGAAAATGCCCTAATAAGGCGAAACAATTGTCACGAAGTTTTATTTTTATATGTTTATATTTGTAAAAATAAAATAAAGTATTCAGTAGACTCAAATCAGTGTTTGATTTCTAATTATAAGTTTAAATATGGAGTTCTACAAAATAAACATCAAATCAATCAATAAAAATTTGTGTTCTGTTTGTGACCAAATTTCACTACAAGTCTGTATATGAATTCGTTATGTTTTTTATGATTATTTTAGCTTATATTGCTTATTCTGTTTAAGATGATAATTAGGTCAATTGGAGTAATTACGTTTTTACTTTTGTTATTATGTCAACTATGTTAAATAACTAATTTAAGGCATGTTCCACTTATTGTAAAATTTTTCTCTCGGCACGGGACTCCCCAGGGGGGGAACATTATTTTGTATTAAAAAAATAATACAAACATTGTAAAAGCAGATACTTTAAATAAATAAATGTAATTGCCGACCGGTTTCGAAGTAACACGGGTTTTCATATCAAGGTACAATTTAGTCATTGATACTCGTATTATCGTATTTTATCATTTTTACAATGGTTACTTAATACAATATCATACGGAGGTGTTATTAATTATCGAGTAGTATTTTGTGTTGGTGGAAGTAAAGGGTGGGGAATTCTGATCTAATTTTAGAATGAAAGTTGTGTAATGTACTGTTTATGTGTAAATAATTGTTTGAATAAATTGGGCTTACCAGAAGTTTTGTTACAAATAAAAGATTCACTAACATATTTTGTGGAGTTTTATTTGCTAATTTTTTAACTTAATTAATTGCGGCACCGATAAAGGAGAGATTTCAACAATACAGAATGAAAACTGGCTGTGTGAAATGAACGCGAATTGCATTTATATTTACGACGAATATTGTTAGCTGTGTCGTGTCGGTCGACCGGTACCAGCGCTGATCGGAGTCTTATGAGTGTCTCCGTTTCGCCGCGCTCGGTGCCTTGTTAGGTTGGTATATTTATGTGCACCTGGAATTCGATGTTGCCAGTTTATGCAATTGTATTATACGGAGAACGTTTTTTGCGTTTTCTTATAGCTCACCTCGCGTACATTGACAACGCATTTTTAAATTCGGCAACTTATTCAAACAGTATATTTTCGAACAATTAATGTTTTATCTTGTCGTGTTAAAATTGTCTAAATAGAATGAATATTAATAAGAAAGAAAGACGATGTAAACAAAGTTAATTATCCGCCATATCCTTTTGGCATTCATAGAACGGTTCATTAATGGACTTTTCATCCGTAACGATCCTGCAGACATTTATGATTTTCCAGAAATGTGTTGTCAGGCCACCGCACGGTATATCCTGGCCGAGATAATTAATCAAGGGTCAGTATGAAAATGATTCGAATTAATGGGGTGAAAAGATTTTTAAAATTTTAGCGGCGGAACAGAATCGTTTAAAATGACTCGCCTCTTTCCCTCGTCATGGTGGAAAACAAAAGAGAATAATTATTTTCCATTCGGTTTTTAGTTTCAAATTATTTCACGTTTCTGTTTGAATAAATTTGATTGCAAGCGCTCTCCGAATATTAATTCAATTTTCTTTTAATTTTTTAAACAAACGTTTATAGTCTATATATACTTTTTAAATAAGTTAATCGGGTTGCGGTCCCGTGGCTAGTGTTGCGGACTCACGGATCAGAGGTCCGAGGTTCGAACCCCACTGATTAAATAAATAAAGCTGATTTCTATATTCTCATAATGAGTTATTTACAACTCGTCGAAAATGGTCACTAAAATTTAAATATTTTGGTAAATTATAAGAACGCTAATATTTCTTTTTAAAAAAATATTACAACAGAAATATAGAAAATTTTAGGAAAGTAAATATGTGACTCTGAACATTTATCGAGGAAGATATTTCGCACCCTCAAAACGCTCGATATAAGAGGCTGCCGCTTCCATCCTCAGACTTCAATGTTATTATTATTATTTCTAATTTTATTTTTTCTATTTTTTTTTGCACCACAACAGGCCAGGAGGCCCAATTACAGTGGTGAATTACCTCACGGAACACCCAGGCTTTAAAAAAAACACATTTTAATATTTGTTTTCTCACTGGGAATCGAACCAAGACCCTTCCGTGTTCGAGTCAAGCGTCTTAACAACTACACCACGGAGACCACCATCTATATATATATATGTATATATACTCGTATATCTACCCATCTATATTTTAACTAGCAGCATTTGCATATTTGTCTTTTCGCCATTTTACATAATTGTATCCTGCAATATTTACCTCATTGGTAAAAAATGCTGAACGTGTTCAGTTCAGGAAAGCGAAATATTGAATAATTTATGTACAGAAAATTACAATGCTCATTAATCTAAGTTATTTTTCTTCAAATTAGTCGAACAGCCGCACTTTATTGATTTTGCAAACAGTTTACAAAACGTATTCTGTGATTTATGTTTAAACAAAGTTTTCATCGCTTGATCTCCGAACTTGAGTAAAACGTTAAAAAAGTAATTAGTTAAGAAATTCATCAGATTACTTTTTACAAAGATTTCAGTTGTACCGGTGGCGGGTGGCGTGCGGGGCGAGGCGGGTTGCCCAAAGCCGAAAAGAATCTACAAAATTGAAAAAGTTTAAAGGAGATTAAATAGATTAAATCTATATAATGAGAACGAGCTTAAAATTACTTCATTGTGAATTGAAACTGAAACTAACTCGTATTTTCTACATACGCTCACGGTATTAGCAAAGCAGGCCCCGTGGCTTACCTTTTTGCGATCCGGTAAAATAAATTTACACCTGGCAATACTGCCAGGCAAAATCAGATTAAAGATGGCGAAGGTAGGAAAGCATGTGCGGTTTCGCTGACACCGAGGGAGACAAAACCGGGAAAAGACTCCCGTGAGATCTATATGGAATCAAAATCTGATCCCTTTGGCTAACCAATACATCTAAATAATCCCATAATCTTCATTGTACCTTTTTTTGTACAAAAACAAAAAAAGGATTCTGCAATGCAAAATCAATATCATATTAACTATATATTGGGTGTTAACATAAGTTGTGTCCGTTTTTTTCTAATTCAAAAGGAGAGTGCTCCCTTTTGAATTGGAAATCTTTTAGTGAAAAGTTAAAAAAAATAATTGAGATTATATTATACACAAATACATTCGAATTTTTTTTTTTGTTCTACATGATATTTTAATTGCTTTTACGTTTCATGTATTAATTTATTTGATCACACGCCTTCAAAATGGAATGCCAAGAAGGCGAAAGTGAGCATTTTCGATACCTCCTTTTGCTCGCGTTCAATCGAGGGAATAAAGCTGCCAATACTGCTCGCGATATTTGCGCGGTGTGTTCACTGTAGTGAATACGCTATAAATTATCAACTTATTTGTTGTAAAATAATGAAGGAGAATATATTATTGACTAATTTGTTGTATTTTTTTGCTGTCCTCTTGTTTTCTTCGTTCGGATAAAAATAAACACAGCTTATGTTTACACCTAATATATTCACTATTCATATGTACATTATTTTCAGAGATTATTTTAGTATATATGCGAAATCCACCCTCTCTAACGTCCAACCACAAATATTTCTCTAAGGTCTCAAGGGGTCGTATGTTTGATTCCTGCGAAGTGATATGCCCACTGACCGTCTTATCTCGAATAGTGTTGTCGAATAATTTTACAGTCGTCAAATGAAAATACATAAGTATTTTTTATTTATCTCTAACGCGGTAGTCCATATATCCACACATATCATAATAAATATCACTTTAGTAATGAGGGCAAGATGATCAATAATACCTTTCTGGTCTCAGTTCAAGGACAGTAAAATATTACCACGTAAAATGACCTTTCCGTGCGTAATATTTTCAGGCGATGCCTAGTAGATTAAATAATTCAGTCAGATGAATCTCAACCACATCGACAAAGTTTTCATCTCATCAACTTGACAAACACATAGCAAAGTAATATATAATAAAAAATACGCTGATGATACTGCCATTATAGTCGATACTGCTGATCATCTACAGCGACTTGTCGATAAGGTAAATAATGCAGGTAAGGATTTTGGATTTAAAAGTAACGCTCTAAAAACCAAAGCCATGGTGGCCAGTAAACGAAGAGGCATTAATATCCTTTAGACTATAGATGGAAGTGAAACAGAATAGGTTACCGGTTTTTAATATTTAAGATGCTGGCTAAATAACAAGTAGAATCTGAATTCAGAAATATATACCGAAATTGAGATTGCGAGATCAACCTTCCATAAAATGCAAAAACTCTTGTGCATCCGAGATCTGAGACTATGCACAATATTGAGAGCAATTTACGACGAACTTTTAAGCTTATGTATTGCCAGTGTTGCTATAACTAGTTGGACCCTCAAAGTCTCAATGATAAACAAAATTAAGGTCTTTGAACTTTGGTTGTGCAGAAAAGAACATATTCCGCAATGAGAAATATGCCTTTATCCAACTTATTATGGAAGGAAAGTTAGAGGGCAGGCGGGAAATGGGACGGAAAAGAGCATCATGTCTCAGAAATCTTAGACGGTCGTTCGGTGCGCCGGATGCATCTGCGCTAGTTAAACTGGCCCTGGATCTTGATGAATCCGAATCCATTTTAAAGGGTAAATGTTTTTCTTTGGATTCATTCATACAAGCGAGCAATTTTTTTTCCTCTATTATAATAATTTCTTCCTCTACTAACCAAATTCAATTAGGAAAAACGCGAACAAATATTTACATTTACAACTTTCAATGTCCCTTTCACTGTCGCTCTAAAACTCCCTCTCATCGTCTACAAGGTAGAAATAAGGGGAAGTATAAATAAAATATATAAACAAAATTAATAAGAAATAAATATGTTATCTGACCTCTCATACAAATTTAGCGGTAGTGTTTCTTTGGCAGGATTTGTTTGTTAAATTTAAATTTAGCCGTGCAGATTTTTTTGTTTTTTTTTTTTCCGACTTTAATATTGGCGCTTGAGTTAGTGTGGCTTTAAACATAGTTTTTTTTTCTCGTCTAATTACATAATCGGATTGGATTAAATTAATGCCAAGCGTTGTTGAATAATAACAATAAAAAAGATCATTTTTATTCCAGTAAAATGGTTGAATAGTGCAGAGCCAATTCTACGATATAAAACCAAAACATATTTGCTTTTAATATAACAATGTAGAAATAATTTACCAAATATGTATACCATCTGCTGTAATAGCCGAAAGCTGTCAAAATGTGATCTCTCAGGCGAACGTGAGGTAAAACTATGTACGGTAGATGCGCAAATGTTGAGATCCGTACATTATGTAAGGCTGAGACAAGTATTATCGACATTATCAAGAAATGAGCTCTGCGCTGGTTTGGACATGTAGAGCGAATGGACGGTGAAAGAACGGCTGAGAATATTTACAATGTGAATGTTGACGGATGCAGAAAAAGAGGAAGACCGAGAAAGATATGGGATAACCAAATTCAACAAATACTTGAAGATGGACATGCCAAAAGTAGGAATAATCAGCGCGCGTGCATAAAAAAATGTATGAATGTAGAGGAAGTGAAATCTGTATGCAAAAATAGAGTGATTCGGCGATCTTTCTTGAGCGTGATGGTTTTTTGTTGTTGTTGTTGTATATCATATTAATAACAATTTTTGAAGATAAAAACAAAAATAATAAAAAAAACAGAACAGAAATAGGTAAAAAAAGCTCCTATGGCTTTCAGTGCCTCAATTGAATCAGGCGTGCAACTATGAATATGCGACTTTACTTCATATAATGGCCACACTGATGATCAAACGTCAAATGGTTTATAAATCTACTTCAAAGTCAAAATTAAAACTAATACGGTTTGGTTAATTGAACCTAATTAAGTGTTGTGGGTAATGCAATCATGTTCTAAATGAAAATCCTCATGTTTGATTTTACGTGTTCATATTTTTAGACGTTCAATCAGCAAAAATTAGTCTCTTGGAAAAAAATAATATCCCCAAATTAACTACTCTCTAGGGGATAAAGAAGATTTTTAATTGCACCCCAGGAGAGCAAAAAAACGTTAGTATGAGCCCAATTATTTAGCTACAGAACTCATAATTTGCGAAATGGGTCATAATGTATAGGTCATTTCATCATTGGAGTAATTTCTACAAATAACAGAAATATTTCAGATTTACTATTGAACCATTAAAGATGGGACAGAAATGAGTCTACTCATTTTACTGAGACCGTCTTGTACTATTTGTGCTACTGAAAATATGACACAAATGCGCATACTTATTTCATTAAAACCAAAGTTTAATGGGCGCAAAGTTGTTTATTTACGTTTTGAGTAGTCGTATAAGCGTACTGTTAATACTATCGATGCAGACATACACAAGGATCATTTTCTCGTATAAATCGTAAAATAAACAAGTATGCAGTTATACTTTTGTGTCCGCCCAAACAAATAAAAAAATATGTCGAATGCGACTTTCGTGTCTCGAGTATAGGGCTCCAGTAAAACTGTACGGAATTCCTATCATTATCCACATTCCTAATTTATTCTAGCGGAGATCATAATATTATGCATACCTACATAATGCTATAATATCTATACAAGTTTAGTATAATAATATCGTATAAATGTGCATATCTGAATATACACCATAATTCTGATCTACCCTCCATCGTACAATAATATGAGCCTATCAAACTTCAAACTTTAGGTGAGGAGATCCTCTGTAATCTACCTAGGCCCTGGGCCCTGGGCCCTTAAATCAACTTCAATTAATACGCCGCAATATTTTGAATTTGTTCAAATGTTTGTGCACAAAGACTGGATTTCATCCCCTAGTGCGTTAAGGTTACAATGTTACAACAAAGTTAGAGAACATTTTAGATAAAGAAATATGGAAGTCCAGGAATTTACAGGACTAAACCTACAATTATTATGAAAATAAAACTTTGTTATCAGTGTTACACAATTTTATTCTTTTACAAGAACACAACTATAGTTTCGGGAGAGCACTCCTCCCATCGACGGGTGATGTAAAACTAATATAATAAACACAGAATATTGTTCACAATGTCATCGAATCTAAACAAAAAATAAACAGAGTAATCAGTGAAACTTAGAGCAGGGGTTTTTTTTCTTATCTAAGGTGTTGGCATATGAATGGATGGTTATCTTAAGTACTGATATGAGAACATGGACAAAACATTAAGTCGAATTTATTTCTTAAAATTTAGCACATAAGTGGAAGTTGCAATAAGTAAGTCTAAGATTTAATGTGTGGGAAGACATCGCTCGGCTAAGAGAGTGTTAACAGACGCGGGTCTAAGAGGGTGAGTGCGGTGAGGGTGGTCGCAAAGGGAACATAGTCAATAAAGGCGAGGGGTGGTTGAATGTGTGATTATTAATTAGATTGTTTTCAGAATTTAAATTTTTGTGAATTTCTATAATTTCTAAATTATTCATATTACTGCCTTTGTTATTTACTTGGTGCAGGAGTTTTAAGGTGTGATTATGAAATGAGTGGTTACTGTCTATTATATGATTCGCGAATTCCGAGAAATTATTATTGGTCAGGCAACGGCGGTGTTCGTTTAGCCTAGTTTTAAGATTTCGCGCTGTTTGTCCAATATAGACTTTTTTGCATTCGCATGATATCTGGTAAATGCCACTCTTGTTTAGCAGCTCTGTTTTTGACTTAGAATTAAATAGTGATTTGGCAATATTATTATTAGTGTAAAAAGCGGGTTTTATAGCTGTGGGAAAGTGATTACTTATTTTTCTAGACAGAGGTCCAATGTATATGATTCTACGCCAGGTTTGTGGGTTGTTGGATATATCACCACCGCTAGAATATAAAAACGTTTGACTCAATTTGTTATTTTGTTTGCGTTTTAACATTTTATCAATTATATTGGGGTCATACTGATTGTTATGGGCAATAAGTTTAATAATGTTTAGTTCAGTTTGGAAGTTGGAGGGACTCAGTGGGATATTGATCAATCGGTTAAGCATTGAGTGGAAACTGGCCAATTTATGTTGCATAGGGTGTGAAGATGAAGCCGGAATGACCGAGTCTGTGTGAGTAGGTTTTCTGTAAATATTAAATGCAATTTTATTGTTCTCGATTTTTAAGGTTAAGTCTAGGAAGTTTAGGGAATTATCATCATTGGATTCCAGGGTGAATTTTATATTGTGATGTAGGAGGTTAATGTGGTTAAGGAAGGAATCTAGTTGTCGGGATGACCCTTGATAAAAACAGCAGATGTCGTCCACAAAACGGAACCAATGGAGTACATTATTGACTAGTGGGTGTTTGGATGAAAGTAAATCGGTTTCTAATTTATCTAAAAAGATATCAGCTAAAATAGGGGAGAGTGGAGATCCCATCGGAAGACCATCCTTACTTTCGTAGGACGAGTTATTATATTGAAAGTAATTTTGCTGAAGGCATGTGTTAAGAATTGCGGTCATTTCTTTTTTCACATTCTCACTGATTTCTGTTTTGTCGATTAAATTCTTAAAAATATTCTTACAGTCTTTAGTAGGGACATTAGTAAATAAATTCACGACATCGAAAGACACGAGTTTCACGTTGTTAGGTAGGATTATATTGCTTAGTCTCTCCGTCAGTTCAACACTGTTTTTTATGGTATACGATGGTTTAAAAAGTCTATACGCTATTATTACATCATTGAGTCTTTTGCATAATTTGTAACTGGGTGCACTGAAATATGATACTACTGGACGGATAGGGATATTGGCTTTATGTAATTTCGGGGATCCATATAACTTCGGGGCTTGGGGGTTCATCTGCTGTAAGTATGTATTATATGGAAATTTGCCGCATATAATTTCCGAATGTTTGATCACTTGTTTCACTGCATCTTGGTATTTGATAGTGGGATCGGAACGTAGCACATTAAAATTAGGGTCGTTTAAAAACGTTGTCATTTTTTCGTGGTAGTCCGTAGATTTTAATATGACTATTGTATTTCCTTTATCAGCCCGCGTCATAACGAGCTGATTGGTTCTAAGGTCGGCTTTTATGTTCTTTAATGTTGAGGTTTCATCGTACGTTGTATGGTGTTTAATATGTTGGATCTCATTTTTAATTATACCGGCACATGTATGTTTTAACGCTGGATCTTGTTTTGTAAGAGCGCTTTCAACATCCGCAGCAAGGTACATTAAATTATTATTATTATATCTGCGCTTAATGTTGTACTTGGCCCCTTTGTTTAAGAGATCCATTTCGTCCTTTTTAAAAACATGTTCGGTTAGATTGACAACGCGGTCACTGAATTTATATGTTGAAATATTTTGATGCACAATTGGTTTATTAATATTTTGTTTTGATTGAAGATTTTGCAGTTTTTTGTCAACAGTTTTCTTTTTTTGGAACAATTTTGGAACAATAAAATTGCATTTAATATTTACAGAAAACCTACTCACACAGACTCGGTCATTCCGGCTTCATCTTCACACCCTATGCAACATAAATTGGCCAGTTTCCACTCAATGCTTAACCGATTGATCAATATCCCACTGAGTCCCTCCAACTTCCAAACTGAACTAAACATTATTAAACTTATTGCCCATAACAATCAGTATGACCCCAATATAATTGATAAAATGTTAAAACGCAAACAAAATAACAAATTGAGTCAAACGTTTTTATATTCTAGCGGTGGTGATATATCCAACAACCCACAAACCTGGCGTAGAATCATATACATTGGACCTCTGTCTAGAAAAATAAGTAATCACTTTCCCACAGCTATAAAACCCGCTTTTTACACTAATAATAATATTGCCAAATCACTATTTAATTCTAAGTCAAAAACAGAGCTGCTAAACAAGAGTGGCATTTACCAGATATCATGCGAATGCAAAAAAGTCTATATTGGACAAACAGCGCGAAATCTTAAAACTAGGCTAAACGAACACCGCCGTTGCCTGACCAATAATAATTTCTCGGAATTCGCGAATCATATAATAGACAGTAACCACTCATTTCATAATCACACCTTAAAACTCCTGCACCAAGTAAATAACAAAGGCAGTAATATGAATAATTTAGAAATTATAGAAATTCACAAAAATTTAAATTCTGAAAACAATCTAATTAATAATCACACATTCAACCACCCCTCGCCTTTATTGACTATGTTCCCTTTGCGACCACCCTCACCGCACTCACCCTCTTAGACCCGCGTCTGTTAACACTCTCTTAGCCGAGCGATGTCTTCCCACACATTAAATCTTAGACTTACTTATTGCAACTTCCACTTATGTGCTAAATTTTAAGAAATAAATTCGACTTAATGTTTTGTCCATGTTCTCATATCAGTACTTAAGATAACCATCCATTCATATGCCAACACCTTAGATAAGAAAAAAACCCCCTGCTCTAAGTTTCACTGATTACTCTGTTTATTTTTTGTTTAGATTCGATGACATTGTGAACAATATTCTGTGTTTATTATATTAGTTTTATATCACCCGTCGATGGGAGGAGTGCTCTCCCGAAACTATAGTTGTGTTCTTGTAAAAGAATAAAATTGTGTAACACTGATAACAAAGTTTTATTTTCATAATAATTTATAATGAAGTGTTACGAAGTGAATGCCGATTCAATTAAAAATACTAAACCTACAATTTCAATTTTTTTTTTTATGGGAATTGCATTTATTATTTACCTTTCTTATTGTGGTACCAAGTACAAGGTTTATATTTCTTTAAGAATTAAGGAATTTTTCTGCTTTTAAGAAGCTTCTATTTTCTTTTTCAGTTTTGGGATGAGGGGAATATTCATATAGGAAACCACCTTAAACTCTTAGGAAGAAGTCGGCTTGTTGGCAGTCATCGAAAGGCCTTCCTTTCCACTTGAAGAGCGTTCGGCATTTTGTTCCCTACTTTGGTTTATCTTACCAATTGCCTGAACTATATTGACCATGTTAGGATACTACCTCTCGTGTGAGTTCTTTATGAAGTATCACCGATCCGATGTCGCATAGGTCTTCGCCCAGAAGTCTGCATTGCGCCTCCGGCTGTTGTCTCTGAAAGCTGAAAAAGAGGCAATGCATCAAATAGCGAGGAACATCTTGAGGTGTTTCATCATCACATGGGCAGCTATCGATCTCGGAGATCTCGAAGCGATGCAGGTAGATCATGAACCCACCGTGACCCGTGAGGATTTGTGTTAGCTCAAAACCAGCTTTCTGTATTCTCCTGAAATCAAAGACATGGTAAATGGTAGGGAAAACAGAGTTAAAGAGTCCCACTTCTCATTTTCTTTTTTGGCAAAGCTGAACGGGAAATTGGCAAAATCGGGGGACGTCTTCTTGAGAGTAGCCTCCCGAGCCTTTTTGTCCGCCTTTTCGTTGCCAAGGATTCCGCAGTGTCCCTTATCCAGCCGATGTACACGTTCTGATGTCTGCATCGTAGCTTTTGGATATCTGCCTTCATGCCCATTACAGTGGGTTAGCCGAATTTCGGTCCGTCCATTGCATGAACGCCAGATTTGTAGTCTGTCAAGATTGTTGATTGTTTCCACCTATTCGGTGGTTTCTCCAAAACGTAGATCAGGGCTTCTCTAAACGCGAAGAAATCCGCCTGAAACACGGAGCAGAAATTATCGACTCGAAGCTATTGGGGAGGGGCCTATTGTCGGGGTCACCAGTTGTGTTGATCACCAATCGTCGATTCTACTATTGTCTGCGGAAGCAGGTTGACCAGCGTGTATAAGCTACGCGGAGATGTTTTTATTCCTGCACTGCAAGCTAAAGTGTGATGTAGGAAGTCGTCTGCAGTCCTACATCCAACATCTCACGCGTGAGCCTCACTTTGCTCTTCAAAAGGTTGCTTCAAACTTCAAAAATAAAAGAAAGTCGGTACTTACATGAGTTTTGAAAACTATTAATAAAAGCAAAAATAAAAATTCAATAAAATGAACGAGATATGTTATTGAATATTTTACTAATAAAATTGAACACCGAAGTTAAGATTATATAAATATTTCTACTACGCGGTTGACAATGACTAATTTCGGAAGACGTAGATCTTGGATGGCTGCAGAGGTAGAGAAAGAAGAGCGATCAGTGCGTCGGTGCTTTTATATGCTTACTTACGTCTCTGATCTCCTGTCGTGTTTGTTGTCTACGCTCGACGGTTGGCGGTTGGCGGTTGGCGGTTGGCGGTTGGCGGTTGGCGGTTGGCGGTTGGCGGTACCTACTTCTGAGGCACCACACTATCATTAGCTGGTGTACATTCACCATTTAGCCTGTATTTAAATATGAGCATTTCTTCTAAACGTTGATTGTTGTGCGTATAAAGATCCTAAATCTTTATAAATGTGATAATTGGGCCTTTTGTGGTGCAAATACGAAACACAATCAATAAATACAAACAAACAATCACGCAGTTTTGTTGGAAAGCACCCGAATATTATTCTCAATAATAATTTCTGTGAAATTATGCCGCACAACCCCCCCCCCAGCCAACTATGGATTTAATGGTATTTCTGCGTTTTTGTAGACATGAGATTTTTAACATTGACTACATTTCTCCGTAATTTAATCAAAATATTCTCCGATTTCCCTTTTTCTGGAATCATAACACGTCGTTAGACAAAGTCGTCCGGAAATATAGGCACACAGAATAGGAAACTATTTCGGTTTTCTTCGGTTCTCCCCGATTGGCAAACCACAAAATACAGGTGTAATATTCCAGGTGCGTTTCTGAAGAAATCTCCAACTCAACTTCACGGAGTTACTTTTCTTGAAGGGCCCCAAAGGACCACTTTTGCGCCTTCCTTTGTCGCAGGTCTGTATCTCAAACAGGGCTCTCAACAATATTAAAAGAAACATCGAATTCTAACCATAAAAAAGGATTTTAATACTCGTACTACAAACTAGGGAAAGCATCTAATTTTTAATTTTTATATATGTTTAATCCACGATGTTTTGAGTATGTCCAAATGTTTGTAGATAAGCCTAGATTTCAATCCCTAGGGAAAATCAAAATCACGAACAGGCCATGCCTTTGTGGGATTTTTGTTTACTATTTTTCTAATAATATGTATTTCATTGATATGTAATTATGCTTTATTTTTTTAATACTCTGTTTTATTATTATGTTTTTGGAAAAAACAAAAAAATTAAAATTAAAAAATAAAAATTAAAATTTAAAAAATTTGCAACAGAAAGGAAAAACATTTGTAAGAAGAAAAAATAAAAGTCAAGGCATTTCCGGAGCTTAAAACCTATCATTGACTAGTTTAAATGCCCACTTTGCATACTGCGTAACATTCACCGTTCTGCCTTTCTTTATATTTTCTTCCATCTGTTGACTTTTGCGAACTGAAAGAGCTGAAACTTTTATTGAAGCGATGAGATTCATCTGGCAAAGTTTTTCACCTACTAAGCAACGCCAGAAACCAGCCAATGACAGGTCATAAGCCTTGTAAATCCCTAGACTTCCATGTTCCCTTCTCACAATTTTATTTTCTTTGTTGCGAAAGATGCATACTTGTTTTTTTAAATAACAAAATATGCAATGTGTTTTAACTCTAGTTTATTTCATAGTCCCTGGACTAGCGCCCGAAGCGTAAGACTGATCATTTTACCTCTACGTAACAAAAATAATCAAGATACCTTCAACAATAGGTTACACTACGATTGGTGGACCAATGCAGTGTCCTATGCACCATTAGGTGCAGGAAGGGAATGATGATGAAAAAACAAACGTATTTCTATTTCATCATCATCACAAAATAAATGCACAAAAAATGTATACAAAATTTTCACGTAATATTTCTAAGCAATTTTTGGGCAAACATTTTTGGGATAAAAAAATTATCTCAAGGAAAGGAAAGTCAGTTTTTCTCGAAATTCAGGTGGAATTGGGGACGATAGAGCTTCCAGCTATGACCCCGTAAATTTGTATTGGGATTCAATTGATACGTCTCGTGCAGGGGACAGTTTATTATTAATAATTTAGTATCTTGCAAGTTTCTATCGAATCCCCTCTCTTCTGCCATTTTTCCAATTTAGGTTTCCAATACTAAGCCTTCCAATAAAGGTTTAATAGCAGACTCAATCATCTTTTTCCAACATCTCTTGAACAATTGAATCTGGGTAAAAATAAATACATTTATCGAGTATGCTCGTCATACAATAAAATGTTTAGCGCGATAGATCTTTTCAACGAAAGAAAATTCTGTTTTCAAAAATATATCAAAATTGCGATAGAGACGTCACAAGAGCAAAATTTTTATGGACTATTTTTTTTATTGTTTTACTTATAAGTTTTTATTATTTTATTATTAATTATAAATATGTACGCGTATGTATGTGCATTAGTGTATGCGTGTATGTTCATGTATGTATGTATGTTAGGGTGGGCCGATATATTTTTTTTCCGAATTTAGAAATGAAAGGGGTCTAAAAAGATGCCTTTTGGATTACTCAGAATGCAAAAAATATTTGATACTACTTTTGGCCCTCAACCAAAGCTTTAAGTTTTCGAAAAAGTCGATTTTTTGCTCTAAGCCGGCTGTCATTTCGAATTTGAGTAAGTAAATCAGTCCAATGAAATTTTATACTGTGCATTAAATCTTATTATTTTATTAAGCTTATTTAAGCATCTTAGGGCGTGAGTTGCACTTTGTTTCGTAATAAATGGGTAGCATTGTTTTAATGGGCCATTGTTTTCGTCAATATTAGTCAGGCGCTCGACGGAATCAGTTTCGCGGAGTGTAAACTTTTTGCATTTCGGTATTTTTAAAGCGTGTTCGCATTTGTAATGTAATTAAGTAATTTATTTACTGACAAAAAATAATTTTATCAATATAGATAATTAACAAAATGTTCAGACAGTGATAAACTTCAAACCTCGGTTGAGGGCCAAAAGAAGTATGGAATATTTTTTTAAATAACGTTTACGTTCAATGTGATTTAAAATGCAACTTTTTAGACCCCTTTCACTTTGATGTCTAAAAAAATAAAAAACCTCATACATCATCGGCCTACTCTAATGTATGTGTATATATATGCATGTTCATGTGTGTATGTATCAGTGGCGAGCGGTGAGTTTTAAAATTGGTAAGCTATGAAAATTCTGATAAAATGTCCATAGCGGTAGTATGGCATATAAAAAACAAGTCTATTGTATATTTAATAAATAATTCATAACAAATGGCTCCAGCGGCTAATAGTTTCAGTAAAAATATTTTCTAATGTAGCACAAACATTTGATTTAAAGAATACAATTAAAAAAAACATAATTGCAAAAAAAAATTGAAACCCCTATGGATTCGAACCTCCGCCTAAGTCATTAGAAAGCGTCGACCCATCCGCGCAGCTATTTCGCGTTTTGCGCTGGGAGTCGAAAAAGTTATTAATAAATTAAACAATTCATTAGCGCACCGGTGCGTCTTCGGCTAAGTCAGACTATTATAACTTGTCTTGAAATAAAACACTATTTCTTAATAAATGATAATAATTTAAAAGTATTCCTTACCGAGTACGATAGTTTACCAAACAAAACATAAATTATGTTTTAAGAATAATTGTTTCATCGACTTTTATAGCACATTATTATTCACAAAACGACATAAGTTATACATATTATAATTCTTCATATATATTTATTCTTAACACTATACACTAGTAACGTTTTTATCATAACTCTAACTAAATTTTTAAAGTTTAAATGGATACTGAAGAATAACCTACAATATTCAACTGTCATCGTATGCACAAAAACGAATTACAATTAAAAAACAATAAGCGAATCTTTGTTTTTTAAAACCCACTAAGGGATTTATACTATATTATGGATTAAAATATTAATTCGTTTCGATTAAAATATTAATTCGTTTCGATTAAAATATCAAAATATTTATTTATTTAAAAGCAAATTTACTTTCAAACCACCGAAACATAAGATTGATAAATTACTTACGACATACAAAATATATTCGTTATCTCTTTCTTACACATAACGAGTGCGTATATTGTCACCTCCCTTAGACTGTCGTAAGTCAAATTGATGTATTTTAAAGAATACTAGCCCTTATGAAAAAGTATTTAAAGACTAAATTGCATTAATGAAAGCTGCAAGATTTTACTGTAATCGCAAGTGTAATTTTTCGAACGAAATTCTAAAGTTTTTTGAATTAGTGATTTTAAAGTGAGCAGAGTAATCTCGTGTAATCCCGTAGTTATAATTTTGGCCAATAGAGGCGCAACTGGTCGCTGTATGGAATAAAGGAATGTGTAAATTTACTTACCCAAGAAAAGTAATATAATTTTTTGGTGATGTGTTTTTTCCTAATAATACTACAGTATTATAAAACATTACTTACGATGTCAAAAAAATATGGTAAGCTGCATGTAATCGATTACAAGGAGCATTCGCCACTGGTATGTATGTGTATTTATATATATGCATGTTCATGTGTGTATATATATGTATATGAATGTATAAAAGCATATATATTGTGGGTATACTCAGTATACTGGCAAAAAGCTTTAACTCTCATATCCGTGTTTTGAGAAATCAAGCATTTAAATTTTGTTCCAATTATACTCTTTTACATCTTGTTTAAATATTGTAAGATGTTAAGTGCTCATTTAAGAACATGTTTTTAATTTTCCCGTTTCTCGATTTTATATTTAGTAAATATTTAGTTATTTTAAGCTTTTAGCTTGAATAAAATACCAGTAGGTATACGACTTAACCTTAAATTTATTTTTAAAACTACAGATATATGACTTAGTGTATTTTGCCAGATTGTCGGGCGTTAAAAATTTTACAAAACTGCATCATTAAGTAAAATCCGCATATTTTCGAGTTAACGTTTTTTGCCAGTATACCCACAATATATAAATGGATGTGTATGTGTGTGTATGTATATGTATATATGTTGTATGTGTATATTTATATGCATTTTTATTTATTTTTTCATTGTTTTATATTTACCTACTATTTCTTCTTCTTCTCTTCCTTCCCTATTTTTCCCATCTCACTTCCTTCTATCCCTAGCGAACTGTACGTTTTGTTTTTTTATATTTTTGTTCCTATATGAAACCCATAATTGGTCTTATTATTTGTTGTTATTCTTTATGTATTGTGTATAACTATGACTGTGTTGGTTTCAAAAATAAATAAATGAAAATATATATATATCAGTTCGAGTGCTTCTAATCCGCCGTGGCAGCATCCTCGCGAGTAATTTTGATATTTTCGTACCATGTCTCAGGATTTTTACAGTAGCTTGACGTCTTTAGTGAAGTAGGCACTTTCACATAGGTCCCTTTTATTTTTTTAAATATCCCTGGAGTAATATTTTGGAACGCCTTCTTAATCAAATTAACGGCCGACTTGCCTCGACTTGCCTTTCTTGACGATAGACATGATGTGAGCTTCCTATTTTAAATCCATTGGTATTATTATGCCGAGATCTTTTTGATGATTTACAAGTTTAAATTGGACACCATCCAAAAGATAAGTGTGCATAGGATTTATTTATTTACATCTTCAATAGAAACAAAGAAAAGAAGAAAAAAAACATTTACATGTGTGTATATTTTTATTTTTTTTTATTTTACTTTTTGTACATAATTTTATTTGTACATTGGCGGGCTTATTGCCAAATGGCAATTTATTCCAACCAATAAAATTAGTTTTATTTTTATAATTCAAGTTACATAACATATTTAATAGAAAATAAAGATTAAAAAGCTTAGGATATATAAAAATAGAAATAAACGTATTTGTTTATAAATTACTTTAAATCAAAACTATTACTCAATGGAAAAAAGAGGAAAGGAGGAGAGATTAAGGAAGAGAAAGGAGATGTTTCTTCAGACGTGATTTCAACAGAGATAATGTAGTAACATCTTTGATGGTAGGTGGGAGATGATTCCACAGTGAAGCCGCATGGACACTAGATAAGTTAGAGAAGAAAGAGGAACTGTGGATGGGTATTAAAAGTGCCTTGAGAATTAGAACGAAGAGGTAAACCATAAACTGATAAGCGTTGAAATTTTTCACGCAGGTATATAGGAGCGTTAGGACTATGAAGAACATTGAACAGATAGCCGGAGACGTGACGTCCAAAAGTAAAATGTAGGTACCTTATATTGAAGGGTATCCGAATCACCCCCATGCATGGTTTTGCGGTTTTGCGTAGTTTAGAGTTATGATTTTTTAAGTGGGTTTTGAAAATTTTTGACCATTTCGAAGTTATATTCAGATTTTTTTTTGTAACTTATTTTTTTTTATTGTACTTTCACGCATCAAATAATCAACTTCGTAACATAAATGGAAGCTACAAAAGATTTGACCTAAAATGCAGAATTAAAGTTTGAGTGAGTCAGACTTGAACTTTTAACTTAAAATTTAAAATCTAAACAGGCGATTCCTTGGTTTCTGAGTAACTTTAAAAACTGCACTAGACTCTAAGCGTTCGTAATAATACAAAAAAATATTACTTAATAGGCTATTGTTTGCTGAAATCAGCCTTCAAAGATACTGAAAATTCCTCAGTCATTCTCACCTTGTGTTTACTGCTACAGTTATTTTTTGTTAGTTTGCATTTTATATCATAATTATCATTAGGAATCTTCCACGTCAGTATCTTTGAAGGTTGATTTTAGCAAATAGTAGCCTCTTAAGGGGTTACTTTAGTTCTACTTTTTTGTATTATTACAAAAGCTAACGCAGTTTTTAAAGTTACTTAGAAACTAAGGAATTACCATTTCAGATTTTTAATTTTAAGTTGAAAGTTCAAGTCTGACTCGCTCGAACTTAAATTCTGCATTTTAGGTAAATACTTTTATAGCTTTCATTAATGTTACAAAGCAGATTGCTTTATGTGTGAAAGTACAATTTACAAAGAATGAGTTACAAAAAAATCCCGAAAAAACCTTTCACAAATAAATAAAAACCGATCAGGTTGAAAATTTTCAGAAAACCCATTTAAAAAAATCACAACTCGAAAACTACGTAAAATCGCGGAACATACATAGGGGTGATTAGGATACCCCTCAATATGAGGCACCTATATTTTACCTTTGGATGTCACTTTTCCGGCCACGCTCTATATTGATTTTTTGCCGCCCAACCGGACAAGAGCCTATTCTAAGGCTAACAAAGTGTGGATTTGCTGGTTACAAAATTAATGGAACATAATATAGGTATACAAGAAATATCATACGAAGCATCAAGATTGTTTCACTGCGTAACCTGGAGTCAATCATAAACCTTTTCGTGGTCCTCTGCAGCAATCCACTCTGTTACATTGACCTAAAACATATTTTAGATGTTCATGGCTTTCAGAGAACTGTCCAGCTGATTATCCATCCTCGGAGCAATAATGGTGTATAGCCCTCGGGTGAAGCTCGTTGTTGCACCATTTACATCATTTTCAGCCAGAGCACATCTAGTGCATCTGTTTTGCCGGGTTCTTTGTTAAGTCGTTTTAGTTCTGTGAAAGAGGCAAAGAGCCGACTTTATGGATGGTTTTTACCTATGGGAAGAATGGTACGTTTTTTCTACTGGTGAGATTAGTCGGTTTTTAGATTAAATTATCTTGATTTGTCGCAATGGAGATATGGTTGCGGTGCCCCGAGGGAAATTATGATGAGGATGAAGAAGGAGTGGGTAATAACTAAAAATGCAGAATTAATAAAACTTATACCCGGTGTATTTATTACAAATAAGTTAATCTTATAATAACACAATGTCAGTACATTCATACATCACATTACTAATTTACAGTCCCTACTGAGTTTCCTCCGGCGAGGGCGGAACCGCGACATCTCCGCGCGCGCCACTCTGATCCTCGTCCCGATATGTTTGTACGGCCGGAAGGACACGGAGATCGGTGTGTGATTCGGACCATTATGTCGTTTCTTTAGGGGCACTAATTATTACAGGAGAACGGAAAAATGTCTACGCAGGAACCTACATACTGAGGATTTTCATGTAAAATTTTGGAAAAATTTAATTCATTCCCAGAAAAATGCTGAATTCGCACCAGTTCAATGCAAAAGGTTCAATTATTTCAAAGATTTTTGGAAATATAAAATAGGGGCATATTCACCTAAAGGGTACATGGCAAAAACAGGCTCAGAACATGTTTTCAATTGAAAAAAAAAAATGGTTTAGTTTATTTTATATATTTATAGAGTCCTTTCTTGAACATACAAAAAACATTTAGTTGCAGAAATCGTCGCACATAGGCTGTTTTTTGCAAGCCGTAACCATATAAGATTTTGTTCGTTTTGAACATTTTATCCTATAGAACTCATTTAGGAGAAAAAGATGGTGTTATTTTTAAATTCAAAAAATTCAACTAGCCAATTTCAGCCGTGTACCATTTGATATTTATTTGTGTGAACAATGATCTAGAAAATTCTATATTCATTTATTTTTGGCCAACGGGTCAAATTACAGTGATAAATTTAGAACAGAACACCCGGGCTTGAGAAAAGTCACATTTGTCGTGATCTCACGGAGTTGCTAAGTCACTAGTTGCTAAATTCCGAATGTTAGCTTCGTGGTCGAACGGTCGGCGCGGCTGTCTACCATGCAAGATGTCTCGGGTTCAATTCCAAAACACGGTTGACTTAAAATATTTATTAAGAAAGGTGTCAATGAAGAATGATTAGGTTACACCGCGATCGGTTTACCGATGCAGTGCCCTATGCACCATTCGGTGGGGAAAGTTAATAATAATATTTCAAATATCAAGATATTTTTAACTATGTAAACATTTTTCTGGTCAGTTGAAATGCTTCTAAATATTAACTGTTAACATAAGTTTTGTCCGTTTTTTTCCAAATTTAAAAATGAACACTTTAGTGTTTAAGTAAAACAAAATGGTAAAGATTATACGTCATTTAAAAAAAAAAACGCTCTACAAGATATTGTGTTTGCTTTTACGTTACGTACATTTTTTTTTTACTACAAGCCTTCAAAATAGAATGTCACTGAAATGAGAGTGAGCATTTTTGACACCTCCTTCTGTTCACATACAATCGAGGGAATAAAGCCGCTAAAGTTGCTTGCAATATTTGCATAGTGTATGATGAAGATGCCATGTGTTATTGACTAATTTGTTATTCAACAACAGAGGAGAATACTTTATTGATTAATTTGTTGTAATTTTATTTTCGCAGTGTCGTTTTGTTCTCTTCGTTTGGAAAAAAAACGGACACAACTTACGTTAACACCCGATATATATTTATTTAAAATAAACAATTGGAAAAGTAATAATCCTTCTGAAGATTTTTTGAGGGTAAAAATCAAATATAAAAAACTGAACTATCAATATTAATATTATATATTTTAGTGATAAACAGTGATAAATAAATGTTTACCAAATGGATCCTAACGGCAAACTTTATATTGTACATTATGTAAAGCATTCCCTACATAATATACGTAACATCTAAGAGTATTATTGTTCTATTATAATTATTTATACACAAATCTTCATAGTGACAGCTGTCCATATAATCAATTATACATTATATAGGTGAAGATTCGTTATTCCGCGCGGGAATCTAGATTTAGTCAATTTTTCACAAATTATATTTCTTAATTTTATTCACAGTACAGGAGGAGAAATCAACTAATTTATATAATTTTTCTTTAATCACGAAGCCCGTCGAAGCTTTCGATCCAAAGTAATTCCATCGGAGCTTCGTAAAATTCAAATTAAAAAACTAGTATCGAGCACACGAATCACAAAGCTAAAAGAAATTACGCTTGAAAAATATTTACAACAGGCGGGAGTTTCGTACTTTTTACTATATTACTATATAATGTAGATCTATTTATGTATCGATTGTACATAGATAGCACTTTTGCGTGGATTTTGATAAGTTTTAAAACATAATAAATTATTTTACATTTTCGATATTTATAAAAGATAAAATAAATATTTTAATAAATGACAGGCTGGTGCAATAATCTATTTTGTTTAATACACTGATATGATTTTTTAAAAGATGTTTTAACTTTATATATTTGATAGGCGGACATAGGAGTATAACTGTAACTTTCCAGTGCTGCAATTGTAAACGCTATCTTCATCGGTGCATATCGAGACGATATAAATTAACATCGATATTTATGTACAAAAATATGTAAATTTGTATGAAAATTTTAAGTATCTTCATTGCTAACCTGTGGGTGAACATGTTTAGAAAAAAAAACTACAAACATATTATATTTTCACCCAGAACACTTCATTTTACTTTGTAGATAAAATAGAAGATAAATTTAACGTCCATTTAGAATAGAAAAAAAACATTATTATGAACTCAATCATTTAGCTACAGAAAGGTTTACAGGTAATTTCATGTTTGGAGTAATTTATGCAAATAACAGAAATATTCCAGATATAATTGATAAATGATAGAAATGAGTTGTCTTATATTACTGAGACCATCTTGCACTATTTGTGCCAGTGAAAATATGACACAAATGCGCATGCTTGTTTATTATAACCAAAGTTTAATAGGCACAAGGTTGTCTATTTATGTTACGAGTAGTCGTATAAGTGTACTGTAATACCGCCGATACAGGCATACACAAGGAACATTTTCTCATATAAATTGTAAAATGACAAAAATACAGTTCCCATAAAGATGCAGGCTGAGAAAATTTAATTAAAAGTAGTTACAGGTGTATTTCAAGCGGAGTAAAGCGTCAACCTGTCATTCATTAACATTTTTATTTTACGGTGAATTTGAAAGATTTACAAAACCTTCTCTATAACAAGTCTCTTTTTAAACCATATCTTTTGTTTGCAAATATTTCACTATATAGTGGTTTATAAACAAATTTATTAATGGAAATGGACACTATTAATGATTATTTCAAATATCAACCGTCGAAAGGTAAGAATCATAATTACATTTAAACAAGTATATTATTTTACATTCACAAACCATACAGGTACTCGTAGAATTGTGCAAATTATTTGTTAAAATACATATCAAATGTGATAATAAATAATTTGTAAATATAATAAAAACATATATTGGGGATTGGTAATTAATCAATTGCACAATTTGAAAATATAATAAAGAAATCACTGACCTATCAAAACATATAGACGTACCGTAGAGAGTAAAATATTAAAAAAAATAGTGACACTAAAACGTACCCGTGTTTGTTTGTTTGCACCGAGGCTGCATTCAACGAGCGTGCATATTTTAAACTACCAGAAATGGGAGGATACCCATTTTTGAAATGTCAAAATGTTTGTGTTTAAATGTTCACAAAACAACATTAGTTTTTGATGGATCCCAATCAGATTGTTTCTTTAAATTCCTTATAATTTATTTATTTTTTCCTGGATTTCAGGGAATGCTAAAATAGTACAAACTCGTATTTCATATGTTTAAAAACGTTAAGAAGAGCTTCGCTATTGCGCCGCTAGGCGTAGTTTGAGATTTACAAAAAATAATATTCATACTTGAGTTTGAATTATTTTAAGCTTTGTTAATCACTATATGAACAAATATTTACCAATGAAAAGTTACTCCATTATTTTTATATCGTTTCTCTGAAAAGTTGTTACGACGAAATACGCGTTGGGCATGAGTTAAGCGTCGTCATTTTTCAGGGCTCAGGGCACGTCTATGTGTATTAATAGGTCGATGAAAAAAATCAATTGCATAAATAAAAACTACAATAAGGAGTTTCAAATCAAATAAAAATATAACAGATCATAATTTTAAAATAAACTTTGAAGTATTTTTTATTTCAGTTACAGATAAATAGATTGATTTAAAAATAAAATAAACACACAGACGCCATTAGATTTCCGTTTACGTTTGATTGGTGATTTTTGAAAATCAGTAACATAAATTATCATTTTCTATGTACATAAAGTTGAAAGTAAAATTTTACTTAACAAAGGCCAAATAAAATAAGTAATTCTATTTTTTACAATTCGAGAAATTAGGCTTTTTCAAATAAGCATTTGTACAGACATGAAATGGCTAATTTTATAATGATGAAAATATTTTCTTTTATATTTCAGTTTTTTGGAATTAAATAGATTCTGAATGTAACAAAAGTAGAAGATATAAAGGCAAGAAAACGCTACAAAGCTGATAGCATTCTACAAAACATATACATAGATTATGTTATTGATAACTATTCTATTTTTTATCAAAACATTATTCAAGTTACACATTATAGACATCACCCTGTGCATATTTTTAACTTTTCCTATTTCGGAATAGAATTCTGTATTAAATCATCAGTGTCGCCTGACAAACATTTCCATTGGAAGTAGAGGGGTCGTCATTGCAATTATGAAATAAAACTGACTTATTTATCAAACGATAAAATTTTATTTGGATTTCTGTCGAAAAACTGACGATAGATTTATCTTCTGAATATAGGAAACATGTATGATATTTCTCGGTGTCCAAGCGGACAAATAACACAGGTTTATGTGTGAAATAGAACCAGGAGTGCTTTCGACTCGTTGGCTGCTCTCAGATAAAAGTCCCGAATAAGGACATAGAGCGGAGATAAGTCCGCCGCGTTGTGTAGCGGTTGACACGTTTACTCGCCATTCTCGAGGTCCCGGGTTCGATTCCCGGCGAGTGGATGTAAAATATGGATAAAATATGTTTTTTTAACTGCAATATTTCATTGTTCCCGGACTGGTACCCGAAGCGTAGGATTGATCACCTTACCTTCGTGCAAGAGACGATCGAACTATGCCGCATTTGATTTACCAATGGGGCTCCCTATGCACCTCTGGGTTCGGAAAGGGGGATGTATGATAAAAAGTTATCAATAATGAAATTCCCTTGGCCGTTATTATTTTATATATTTATAACCAGGTGTGTTTTTTGTTTTTAGTGTCGTTATATATCGGAGATAAGTTATGTTAATAATACACTACCAAATAAATAAAAGAAATTCATTATCTAAAATTAAAAAAATGTTTTACGGGACCCATATTACAT
Organism: Micrasema longulum; assembly: GCF_059751315.1. Taxonomy (NCBI): domain Eukaryota; kingdom Metazoa; phylum Arthropoda; class Insecta; order Trichoptera; family Brachycentridae; genus Micrasema; species Micrasema longulum. The sequence continues at coordinate 67,294 of NW_028279111.1, forward strand.
ATGTATTACAATATGTATTTTTTTGTAACATTTCACGGTGGGTGAATTAATTAGTACTATTTACAAGTTATTTTTCAGTTTTAAGAAATAAGCGACTGACATTGACATTACAGCGTGCGGGGAGGGGATTATGTATGTACAGTACAATAGCGTACCCGATTCCATTAGCTTGTAATGAAATATTCGGCTACGGATTGCGAGAACTAGTTACATAGTGGGTCGAGGGTTTATTTAATATTTAAAGTTATAATTTCTTTCAGATCTTCGCAGCTACACATTAAAATCTACGCCATTTCTCGCTACCCAGAACCCTCATATAATAAGATCCCTGTAGCCGATTTCAAAAGAGAGTTTTGTAAAAAAAAAACCTTTTAGAAATCGACGATAGCCTCCGATGAGGCAAAATTAGTAGCGTACAAGATTTTATATCAAAATCTACACATCTTAAACGATACAGCTGTGAGTATCTAAACATTTGGCAACTATCCGTGCGAGAACATTATTTCAGTGCGTTTTACAAGCAACAGGGACAGTAATATATATATCGAGATTATCAAATAATTATACTAATGCAATTGAAAATCAACTTTTCTTATTCTTTGAAATGGAGAGCGCTCCGACATCCTCGGGTTTAACCGGCGGTTTCCCGCGGATGCGGCTTCTTTTACGATATAAAGCATCACAGTCGCAGGAAACTTTAGATAAAATATAAAGATTCGAAAATTCAATAATTGACTGTAAATAGATAGAGATTATACACTCATGTTGCATTTCAATCCAATAAATTAAATGCATATTTCTTAACATCGACCACGTTCTCATATTGACCGGAGACTGGGTTTCGCCATAACCGACATCATCGATCATATCGAAGGGTCACTGAAAACTTGATCCGGAGCAGATCGAACTCAAATTAAATTTACCGTCTTATTATTTACATAAAATAAAAATATAAAACTATAAAAGAACTCTGTTTGACATATCATTATCGTAATAGTCGAGATTCAATTATGGGAAATATGGCAATAAATATAGTTATAAGAATTGATTAACCTTACTCGAGTGAAGTCCATTAAATATTTGGCTTTAAACATTACAATAACGTCGCTCCACCGACAGAAGTGTGGAAGTCTTATCCTAACTGCGAGAGGAACTCTCCGATCCGTAATCTCTATAATAATTGCCAAGTTAATAGATTTATATTGTAAATCTTTCCATACTTAGTCATTTTCTATATATTTTCGGATCATATTTACATTTAATACGTAACAAGTGTAAAACATAAAACCGAAATTAAATTATACTCGTACCTTTAAAAAGATTGTCAGAATATAAATACATTCTAGTATTGACTAATTTCCAAGTCAACTACTTATACTCGTGCACAAAAAATACTACAAAATTAAGTATGTATGTGAATTCTGAAGATATGATGTTAAATTAAAAAAATAATATTACAGACAACTTATTTAAAGTCTCATTAGAAAGAATGTGTACAAAAAACTGCCAGCTACAATGCGGTTCAGCTATCACAGATCGATTAAAATAATTCCTTAAATAATATAAACAGAAATCCTTAAACAAAAAAATTATAACTGAAAATGAGATTTAAAACAAAGAGACTCCGTGGTTACGTCACATTTACAATAAAGGTTGCTATGCTACAATTTAAATTTACCTACTGAACTCTGATCAAAATGTAGCACCGTGGGTGGCGACACCTTTTTTCTAAGGCAATCTGGCGCTGATCGTCTCCGAGTATCACCGCACGACCGCTGATAAGTTATTTGAGTGATCGCGTCTATTAGTTTTTAAATTATACAGACCCATCGTGTCGTCGCGCGTGATTATACAAGTTCAAGGGCCTCGTCCGACCCGGCATCCCATAGAGCCTGATCGCGTAAGGAATTCCAACAATAAAGTTCGGACCCCAGTATAAGAGGGGGGGGCTCGTTGAAATTTTGTATTGGAGTTCAGAGCAAAGTTAAGCAATTTGCAATTTGCGACATTATAAAACCGTAGATCTTCATAGTGCACGATCGCTCCGATTAACTGAATTCAATTTGTTTGATGAAGCATTGACTTATAATTAACCTAGAAAAAATGACTTCTTTAAACATTAAAACATTCACCGAGGTATGTTAATATTTTTAGGTGACTTTCCGACAATTTTATTTTCGTTGAAACCTTTCAATCCAATTATTAAATTTGTTGATTAAAATTAATGTTATTGAAAACACTACTCGATTAATTATTATATAATATTAAGTTCTATTCATTCGTATTATTAGGAAGTACTCGAGTTCATTCAACTTTTGTCAAACTCTTCAGCAGTCCTTTTTAATGGAATATAAATTCGATTATGTAATCCTCACAACTCACATCACGATAGATCGCAATATTTTAAGTGATTAGTGTGAATAACCGAGCGAGTATCCAAACAGTAACAGTTTGTCAAGAAATTACGTAGCGAACAAAATAAATAAATAATTTTAAAAAACAGTATTTTGCGCAAAAAAAACACTAAATAGGTCTAAACATGCAAAGCGCAATTTCTGAACCTACATACATTGAAATCAACTTAAACGACGACAAACACGTTTCACTGCATGAAATATAAGAAAACATGGATAAAATTGAAATTTTATTGACAAGTGTAATTTCATCGGTTGGCGGGCATTAGCACTAAATTTTAGCTTGTCATGATCCTAAAAACAGTGTTTGTTTACATTTTTACATGAAACATTAATTAATGTATGTATTTGAGATGTATATCAGAATCAAGTCGCATTATATTTATTTATCAATTAGAGTTGTCTGATTTGTTAAAATTGTATTAATTCTATTTTAGATTGACAGAAATGCATACCAACCGACAATTTGCATCATAATTTTATTTCTTCAAGACTCAACATAAATTGTAAAATGCGATATACTCCATGTAACGCAGTTCCACGAGATAATTGAACATCAATTAGTTCTACAGTACAAGACAACAAAAAACCACCGATTTGAAATAAAAGGCGATTCACTGTTTTACCATATGGATCCAAAAATTGGACAAGAAACTATGTAGTAACAAAGTATCATGTAATGTAAAATATCAATTGGGTGAAAGCTTGTTTGTAAATACTAAAACTTAGATCACATTCAAATTTTCAATCAATTTTTATTCAATTTGTATGCATCATTCTGAACATTTTCTCGTTTATTCAGAAAAGTTTCTTGTTTAATTGTTTGAAAAGTTTAATTTTCTGAAATACTTTTTCAGTTATCCGAAAAGCTACTTTTTCAGTTTTCCGAAAAGTTACATGTTCAGCTATCTGAAAAGTTACTTGTTCAGTTATTTGAAAAGTTACTTGTTCAGTTATCTGAAAAGTTACTGGTTTAGTTATCTGAAAAGGTACGTTAATTTTTCCAAAATAGTAGCTTGTTCAGTTTTTGAAAAGTTACTAGTTCAGTTTTCTGAAAAAGTACTCGCTCGGTTTTCTGAAAAGTTACTTGTTCAGTTATTAGAAAAGTTACTCTTTCAGTTTCTCGGCGAGTTTACTTGGCCACCTTCCCGGTGACGTAGAGCGGCTCCTTCCTGTTGGAGTCCTCGAGGGTGGAGGGCGGCTTGCTGCGCGAGTTGAGCGACGAGCGGAGGGAGGAGTTGAGCAGCAGGGGCAGGTGGCGGGTGCCGCCCCCCGCCGGGTGGGGGTGGGACTTGTGCACTGTGGCGTACACGGGGGGCGGAGGGGGAGGGGCTTGCTCTCATGTCTGCAAGGCGGTGGATATCTCGTGGTGGATACTAGTCTGCAAGTTACATAGAAATAGTCCATTTAAAACTTGCCTAAAAACAGGTTACACAGGCAGACGTTCCATGTGCCAGAAAAATATATAGGAAATGCGGCATTATGTAAATAAACTGCCAAGTTATATTTGCTCGCCTCAGGGTCTAGTGGTCAGCTTGTTTACCTAAAAATACATTTTAACACAGCAATATTTCTGTGGTTTGGATCTAAAAAAGCTAATGTTCTAAATCATAATATCACAAAAGTTTTTTTTTGTTATTTAGCGTGCTTTCATAAAATACTAAACACAAATTAATTTTTAACGTTTTGATATTATGCACCTGAGGTGTAGGACTAATCACCTTACCTTCGTGTGACAGTTAATTAATATATACTGCATTTAGTTTAAACATTGTGTGCCCTATGCACCACTGGGTGCAGAAAGGGGAATGATGACAAAGTCTATCTGTGACAGTTGTTTCACCTTCTGCAAGCATTTTTTCACTTTGATCATTTTTGCTAGATTACTGCAGACAAGAGACAATATTCCCTACACATAGTGGAAAAGTTGGCAGCCTCCGCGGTGACAGCTAAAACACTTGACTTACGCACGGAAGGTTCAGGGTTCGATTCCCAAGGAGAACACAAAAACTAAATGTGAATTTTCTCCAGCCTGGGCGTTCTGCGCTGTAATTCACAACCATGATTGGGCCATCTGGCCTGTTGTGGTATGATAAAAAAGATATATTTAGGAAATGTAATTACCAGATCATGCAGCTGTTTGGACAACTGCGCATTCAGCGTGAGCAGAACTTGCTTCTGGTCATCGTGGGCGGCAATAGACAGGTTGAGTTGGCTCTGAGCCTTTTTTAGTTGGGACGAGAGTTCGGCATTCTCCTTCTAAAAGTTTTAAAAAGGAAATTACAATTACGATTTAAAACAATGAACCTATGTTACTTTGTCACAGAACGACCGAGTCGGTCCTAGTTAAGGGCCCTTGGATAAAGCTAGGGATATTTTTTCAAATAAGTGTTTTTAAGATAAATTCCCTTAATATTTCATGATTGTTTTAATTCCAACCGCTCCAGACACAACGATGATAGGTGTTTTTAAAAAAAACTCACTATGAGATCTTCATTTTTGGTGGCTAATTCTGCTTCCAGGTCGCTCACTCTAAGTCTCAGCAAGGAAATCTCCTTTCTCAGTTCATCTCCTATGTCACCACCACCTGTTGAAGGAGCAAACATCATTTCAATGACATTGATTATAGTCGTTATCCAAAAATATGTTACAGAGTTTGACAATAATTTATTGACATTAAAACTGACGACATCGAGGTAGTCAACGAATATGCATATCTTGGACACAAAATAAAGTTGGAGAAAGAGAATCAGACTGCAGAAATACTACGGCGGATAGGACTGAGCTGGGCTGCCTTCGGCAAGCTAAAATAAATACTTGGAAACAAAGAGGTATCTATAAACTTGAAAACTTAAGTCCACGGCTCGTGTACAGAAACTTGCAAAAGTTAAAGTGAGTTCAGCGAGCAATGGAAAGACAAACGTTGGGCGTCAGAAAGGAGAAGATACGACGCCGAACATTTGCTGTAGACTCCTAAAGAGCGCTGGTCAGTCGGAGGGTATTACTCTTCAGCGTCGCCAGTTCTACGTCCCATTATTCTTAATGTTATCCGTATGGGTTGAGCCGGTATCGTTCCCTTACCTTTAGTATTCTCCAAGTAGTGAGCCTTGACCCTGGCATTCTCCTCCTTGTAGCTGTGCAGCTGCCTCTTCCACTCCTCGACATTGGCTGTAGACTCCTGAAGAGCGCTGGTCAGTCGGAGGTTATTACTCTTCAGTGTCGCCAGTTCCACTTCCCATTTTTTGGCATTTGCAGAACTGTAACAATAGAAACACGAGGAATTGAAATAAAAACAAAACTGAAAAATTTTCAAAATTCCGGTAGTCAGAGACATACTTTCAGCTTTCATAAATAGAGAAATTAATCCTTATAATAATTCAGTAGGTCTTCAAATTTTGGTAGGGTCATGGCGGTCCACATTTTGCTGAAAAATATGCGCATATAAAATGCCATGTAATGCCGCAGTTGTATTCCATCAGCAACACTACCAATAGTCCTACTCCCTAGCGTCCATGAGTAGTCTCTAGGGCCCGCGAACATCGGTGCGATAGCAGACGGGAAGAGGATGAATGGCGAGTGACCGACGCCATAAAACGGGAACCCTCCAGCTAAGGGTAGGCAGCCCCGACAGGAAACTCCACCGAAGAAGGCGACGGGAAATCACTTCGGTCCCCGGGCCATCACTATGAAGAGCTTTCTCCCGAGTGGTCGTCAACGTAAGCCGGACCCGAGACGACATGTGAAGAAGAAGAAGAAGAAACTTTGCTGAACGTAATAAGGTTTTTTTTAATGTTTTCCGCATTCTGTCACACATTGTCGTGGCTTAGAAAGCGAACAAGTATTATTTATTAAGATTTGCAGCAATGTCATTTTCCCCGCGATATTTTGTTGGCAATTTTCGGAAGAACTGAGAATCGAAATCGAAAAGAAATCGCAGTAAAAGGCCATTTTCACACGTGCCACGCCAATCCGCCCGGCCCCGTAACTCTACCGGGTACACCCTACAAACGCACACACAATGTGTCATCTTTTGTAGGGTGCACCCCGTAAAATTACCGGGCCGGGTAGATTGGCGTGGCATGTGTGAAAAGGGCCAAAGCCTGCTATTTCGAGAAGAAAAATAGATTTTTAATGGAATTAACTTTAAAAAGTAAGAAAATTATGAGTTCTTCTCTACATTGCTTCGTCCAATCCACACACGGTTGTGAAGCGGTATAGAGAATGAGGTAGCTGAGAGGAATAGACCCGCAACTTAATCACCGATGTTTATCGACGTCGATTAAAAGTCCTTAAGCAACTCGACCGATCACAATGAAATATAATAAACTCGCGCATGCGCATTGAAAATATTATTTCATCGTGGTCACGCGACCGAACGCCAAACGTCAAAGTGTCAAAGTCAACGCGAGTCGAATTTCCGTTTATCCCTTCGTCGTTTGTTTTGCACTTTGCAAGATTTCCCTTCCTTGAAGTGTAGCAATATTGAAAACTGTAATAATTCCCGATCGATAAATCGAAGACGATGTTCCATTGGAATCGGTATTACGATAAACAATCGCGGTGAGAAACTTTTATCGCGTCGATTATTATTTTTTAAGTATATTTGGACCGCTGCCTTGCGCGTCTTGTACAAGGCTAAGGTACTCGGAAAAATCGTTTTTGTTTGTCTTAGAAATGGGATGTTCGATCACTAATTTTTGTTTATTACCTTTGAGTCCAATCACCATTGTTGCAAAGTCCAAGAACAATGGCGCGTGATAACTACTTTTCACGACAGTGTGGGTATCTGTTAAGGATATTCCATCTTTCCTGCATTCTGCTTCAAGATTATGGCGTTGTAAACTGAAAAATGGGCACTGAAATAACAAATGTTCGATACTCTGTGAAGAAATATCATCGCATGGACAAAAGTCATCACTCCTTAATTTAAACCTAAATAGGTAACTTCTCATAGCTCCGTGTCCGGTAAAAATTTAAGTCGTTTCGAAAGTACTTTGGTGATGACGACGGAAGTTTGCTGCATCAGCCCAGCGTTGGGAAAAACATTTTCGTGATTTTACCTCTAGAAGAAGCGAGGTGATGATCCTCCCAACGCTACTGCGTATTTTGTATTATAAAGCGTTTAGCAAAACAGGAAAGGGGAAATTCTGAGAAGAAAGGTGCCGTTTTTTTACAAGTTACAATCTGATAATATTTTTTGCAATAATCAACCTCTCTGGTGTTTTTTTTAGCAACCATTCGAGAGCTTCTGGTATTGCGAGTAGTACGGCCTGAAAAACTGAGCAGAAATTGTCTAATTTAAATGTTCTGCCTGGTAATTCTTTATCGCTCTCAAAAGGATAAAGTAATGTTTATATCCAGTGGAATTAATTCAGGTCTGAAGGCGTTTTTGTTTTATACAGCGCAGCGTTTAGCAAAGCTAAGGGGGAAATTCTGAGAAAAAAGGTAACGTTATTTTACAAGTTGCGGCTTTTGCTTTTTCATCCGCTCTCTCGTTTCCTACGATACCAGCATGTCCTCTTATCCAGCACATTTGAACAATCATCCATCTGATTTTTAGATGCTTAATTTTACTCTGAATATCGACAATGAATGGATTTACCGACCGAATATGAGTTATAGCTTGAACGCGTCGATTATTGCCGAGAATAGCGCCCGTTGTGATCGAGATACCGATGTGCATACGCTGGAGCTGTCACACGGGCTCGTATGTAACAATTATACTGCGGAACGGTTTACCAATACGGAGAATAAAAAATAGGACGCATGGTTAATCTCGGTAATGTGTTGCTCTAATGCTCCGGTAGGCAACTGGTAATCTTCACATTGAGTCACTGCCCGAGTACGGTGTAACACATTCCGAGGGGAACGTTTCCCAAACTGCGAAGGTTTACGGAGTCCGGAAGTTGTGGAAGGTACTCGATGTCGGCTGGGGGTACGGAAGAAATATGTTCACACGAAAGTTCAGATGCTATCCAGGTTTTTAGTCAATTTAGATCCCTAATGAATCAATATTAAAACCTCTCAAATCTGCTCAAAAATCAACAGTTAAAATATTTTATAAAAACCCTTCAGGTACCCCAGCGTCAAGTTATTTGAGATCTTAGATAAACGGCAATTATATATTTTTAGTATAATAATGTTTGTGAAAGCAAATTATTCTACCAAATCCCAAAAGGAACACTCCCACACTACCAGAAATCAAACTAGAGGATGGATCATGGGGTATACCTCAAACTCTGAATTCGAGCAAAGAAATTTCAGGTTTCTGGGCCCCAAAATATTCGATGTGTTACCCGAACATTGCAAACCATGACCCGGATTCGATTAAATAAATTTGTAAGTTTAGGTAGAGAAAAATCGGAAAATTTCCTCAAAAACATTATTAAATAATAAATGGTATAAATTAATATTGTATAACTGTATAATAAATTTACTAGTAGGTAGTAATGTTATTGCTTATTTTGCATAAAAATGTCTGCCTTAAAACAGGTTGTACCTAGTTAGGCAGACTAGACATGATCCAGAGAAATCTATTACCTAAGTTTGTGTGTAGTAAAGAAATCGTTATTTTTCTTAATAAACCATGATTATTATTACTAGAAATGTATTAATATATCCATACAGGTGGTGCTACATATATTTTCTGGAGATAAACTGAATTCATCAGCATCACTCTTTCCACACCCAGTGGTGCAAAGTGCACTGCGTTGTCAAATCAAATGCAGCGTGTCTCAAGTCCCAATCACCCGACCCGTTACAGGAAGATAAGATGCCAGTCCAGGGACAATGAAACATTTCAGTGGGTAACCACTTTTAAAAACAAATATTTCGTGTCAACCTTTCCGGAAATCGAAGCGGGACCTCGAGAACATAAACAAAGAGTTTCCCCCACTCACAACACTAGATTAAAAACTAAAGGTTCTCCGGTCATTCCCCGAATTACAAATTATTTCGGAGAGCGAACGTTGAAATGCGTTATTCCAAGGTTGTTCAATGATTTCCCACAAACCACCATCAATACGAAAGATCTTCAATGAGGAACTTCAGCTCTACGGGAAATTGGATACAAAAAATGTTTTCTTGCGCGCAGTAAATAATAGAGTATCAAATCGTGCGGCAAAGCTCCTTGAAAATGTACGAAAAAAATAATAAAAAACTATTTTCATACAAACGCACTACTTTGATTGACGCCACTGGTTCATATGAACCAACCAATGATGTGACAGCTGTGAAGGATATCCGGTTAGCTTACCGTAAACGAACCAATGGTAAGAACTAACAGTGAACAACCTCTGACGTCACACGCGGAGTTATTTCAGAAATACAAAACTTCAAAAAATCATAGCGCTGATAATACAATATGTAAAAAAATCAAAATTGGCTTAGTTTAAAAGTTTATTAACAAATAAAAAAAGACACTGAACTTCTTCATTGAAAAAAAATAACTGAAGAAATATCTTCTTAATACTCTATAGTGTCTGTTAAACGATAATAATAATAAGTATGTATTTAATATAAATAAAATGATGTAAAAATAAACAGGACTCAAAAAAATGGATCCCACCAAAAAGTCTTTAGACTTAATGGGTAACAAATTTATTGTATTTTTTTTTTTAATGTATAAAATAAACGCTGTTCTGCGGCACTGAAACTGAAAAAAACGGTGAACACGCCAGTCACCGTACAGTGAGATGGATTTATCTATACTTGATTTTCTTATTCAGAATTTTTAGCTGACCAGTCATCGAGTCGATGAACTGAATAACAAAATGTCGATTGAAGAGGTGAAGATATTTTGGTAAAAATAACCAATGATTCGTTTTTTTTAAAAAAACATTTCATTCATGTTTTGCAAAAAAAAAGAAATAAAAACACAATATCGAAAAGGGTAGCTGAAGATCGATACATTTCTTACGGGGCATGAGTCCTTACAGCAAGGCGAAGTTGCAAACAATAATATATATATATATATATATATATATTTAAATATAGATTCTAGTTTAGGAAAAGCAAGAAATTAGCTCAAATAGGTAATTATTATTCAGCTATAAAAAATAAATATTTTAAAATGGGGAAACTTTGTTCGAAGTCGATAAGCTCCAAATTATAGTGTATCCTAAATTCGGAGCAGATTTGAAGAGATGATGCACGCGCATGCCCATCGCGAAACCAGTTTTGTATTGATAACATGTGAAATTGAGAATCATTCTATATTATTGCGTACGGCTCGGAACCTGCCGAGGCGGGATTAGTGCGCAGAGGCGGATCACTCCGCGCAATAATGTGCGGCCGGACGGCAGCCGGGGATTCGCTCCCGAGCCGACTATCGCCAGCCAGATCTGGTGCGGGTGATGACCGAAACAATGGAAATGGCGAGCTGATGCAAGGGAAGTGTTCGCGTTGAGAAATGATAGTAAATATTGACGGGGTCTACGTTCATGGCGCGCGGGAGGAATGCGGGTACTTTTTTACTTTTTATTTATTTATTCATTCAAACGTACTCAAGAACATTCTTAAATAATAAATAGTATTAATTAAATATAGTAAGAGTGTATAATAAATTAACTAGTAGGTAGTAATGTTATTGTTTATTTTTGCATAAAAATGTCTGCCTTAAAACAGGTTGTACCTAGGCTGTTGTTAGGCAGACTAGACATAATTCAGAGAAATCTTATACCTAAGTATATATGTAGTAGATAAAGCAATTGTATTTTTTTGATAATAAACCATGAATATTATTTTCATTATTATTATTATTCAAAATTCTACTCGATTAAATATTAAAGAACTTATTAAGGCTTTTTAGGCTGTGCGTCAAGCCATAATAATTAACAATAAAAACATAATTATTTTTTAAATAAACCGTATTTTTTTCACTTTTTAACAACGACTCCATGTTTAAATCATTTAAGTCGGTTGGATTCAATAAAATACAGACGCTTTCGTGGATACATCCATGATGAGAAAAGATACCATATCCAGAATCTAGTCATTTATGAAATAGCATCGAAAGTCATAGCAAAAGCAAGCATATACTTATTTTTAGATTATTTGTTTCCACTGCCTTCGTCTCTCGTTTTTTGTGATAAATTTATTGTTGTTTTTCGGCCGCTCGATACTATTAAAATAATCCTACTAATTATAACTTATTTGTGTATAATACTATAGCTGCATACTTTAGATATTTGCAGAAATCTATCGGGGAGTTTCTACCCCGCCAGTACCTCGTACCGCGCACGTCACGAACGCGGACCGCGTCTATAACTGCGGGCTTTGTTCTCGACATATTTCATATTTTACGATAATATTTTATTTCATAAAAATTCGCAACACATACACCGATAGTCTCATAACTAATAAGTACCCACTTTCAATGATGAAATATAGTGTAATGACGAAAGTTAATCAATCTTATTTTACAATGAAGTCAAAGTGATTTCAGATCGCTAAGCATGATGTAAAACCGGACTAAATTAAAACATGTTTTTAGACAAATAAAAAATATTAAAAGGTTTATTTTAATTTACAAATTATACGACTTGAACGGAGAACAATAATAGATAATGGCGGCGCAAGAGGATTGTTTACAAATTGACGAAAGCATAATATGCATATTTTTCAAAAAATAATTTAAAGTAAGACTATTGCAGCGAATAATTGAAACGATATAAATTCGGTAAACATATTTGGACAGACAAATTACAATAAATTATAATGACAATGTATTGCGTATCGCCTGTTGCTTGCTGCTTGTCGCTTGTCGCTTATTGCCATCACCTACCGCAGGCGGACACCGTAATGATCTTCAAGCAGTGAGGAAGTCGAAATAAATTGAGACCAGAGAAAAGTCAATACATAACAAATACATAATACGATATTCGATATCGACTTAAGGGGATAGGCGGAAGGTGAGAATTTAGACGAATAGGTTATTGAAAATTGTCTTTCTGCCACTCTCGGGCGCACTCGGGCGGCTTCTGCGGTGTAGTGGTCAAGATGCTCGACTTACAAACGGAAGGTTCCGGGTTCGATTCCCCGAGAGAACACAAAAATTCAATGTGATTTTTCTCGAGCCCGAGTGTTCTGCGCTGTAATTCACCGCTGTAATTGGGCCTCCGTCTGTTGCGGTGCAAAAAAGGATACTAGGATACTCTCGCAGATGCCTCCCCGATACAGGGCGAAAAAGACAACACGACGAACTGATTTTGGCTAACTGAAGTCGACAAAATCTACATTACGCTGTCACATTTTCCGCATCTCAAATCGTATACAAACATTCTACAATCGTTCCAACTTATCGAGCAGTTCAGAATTAGCATCTGGGTAACAGACAAGAGGTGGGAGAAGTAAGCTCTGAAAGAATGTTTGCTGAACGTCGATTGGCAAGAAATTCTGCAATCTTTAAGTGAGTGTAAACTAACTTAACTTAGACTTCTATATTCCGTTCTGTGAAATGTTTTTCATGTCTATCGTGATATGTTAACTCTATATATTATATGTACAGAACACCTTTATTGTTTGTTTTTTTAACGACGAAACTAATTGATGAACTTATGTCTCCTTAATGCCGCGCGAACGAAGCCGCGGGTAAAAGTTAGTATGTAAATAAATAAATAATCATAATAATAAAATAATAACTTTCGGTATAAACTCTCACATAGTCGCCTATCGAATGGCGAATCGGAGCGCGGACTCTCGTCTTAATAAAATAAAATTCGATAATAAGAATTGAGCAACGCGTCGATTTCCGGAGGTGCGGCTGGCGAAACAGCGCAGCGCCATTCCGAGAATTTCCCAAAAGCTAATTGCTCCAAGTGTGTAGCTAATTATTATACTCGATAATCTAATCGATTGTATTCTGGCAGCAAGAGCACCTAAGTGGGCCAGAATTACAAGGCGTAATTCGTACCGAGCCCATTCCGATATTCTCGACAATGAGAAACCGGCGAAGAGTGAACGCTTTATCGCGAAGTGGAAATTTATATATTGCAAATCAGTTATTGCACATTTCGATAATGGTTTTTTACCAACCGATGATTTATTTTAAATTATCTTTAACAAACGCGGGAAATCACGAAGCTCGTCAGAAATATATTAATAGTTTTCTTTATGGCCAAAAATTCACCTAATTCTATTAATATCGACATTTTTTCTGTCGAAATTCCATTCCGCACAATTTATTGAGAGAATATGCGGCAAAGAGTGATTTGACGAATAGATATTTAAATCCCCGAATGCTGCGCGAAAGACGACCGCACGCCGGACTGATTATGCGTATTCTTAGTGGCGGGAGTCAGTGCAATGCGAGTTCCTGACGCCACTGCGACCTGTGAAGATCTATTGTGACGGGTCCCCGTGCATAGTTCTCACCCTCCACGCCCGGGTCTATAGAGAGCCTGGCTACTGTGCGGAAGGCGAGAGTTTACATTTTGCTAAATCTCCCCCTCCGAGCCCAGATCCGTAAAGTATCGGGCTATTGGGTGAGGGGGCGAGCTCTTTAACATCCCCAGGTTTAACCAGTGGTCCCCCGGGGATGAGGCTCCTTTTATGACGTAAAGCATCACGTTCACATATAATGAATGTAGGTTTTTCCTCATCTGCACTGCAGAACCTACATTTAGAAGTTTCGGAAAGGTTCATTCTAGCTAGGTGTTAGTTCAATCTGCAGTGCCCTGGGCGGGCTCTAGAGCCCTACATCACTAGCGATAGCCCTCGCTTGATTTCGGCTGAGCTTTATCAGGTCAACAGCAATACTTTGCGAGTATCCTTTTATCAGTTCCGTCGCATGGTGCTGACCGGGTACTTTTTGACAGAGCATTACCCTCTGCTTCCTGGCCCGCGACGTAAGCTCATCGCGAGGAGCACATTTGGGCAGCCCACAGTGGGGTTCGGGGCCTATCGAGGCTGTCTCAGCTCCCAGCCTTGCCAGTTCATCAGCTGCCTCGTCACCGTCGATGTTTGAGTGTCCAGGTACCAAAATCAATGTCACGCTGTTACACTCACCGACACAACTAAGCGCCCGTAGGCACTTCGAGGTCAATTTAGAACTGATCTCGACAGAGTTCAGTGCCTGATTATGCCAATGCAGAGATTATGCCAAACTAAAATCGACAAAATCGAGGTTTCGTATTCCCCTTTTCTCCGCACCCAAAAACTGAGCCGATTTTATTTTATCGCTCTAGAGCCACAATCCAGGGAGAAATACATTTAATACAATACAAAAGTCAGAGAGCACATCCTCTTGACAAAGCATTGAATATTATCTGTGTTGACTGTGATTTGCAGATTGATATTATTACAATCGAAGCGCTCAAGTCGGTTATGATATTTTCTGTAAAGAGGTAATTAAAGGCTTCCAATAAGAGTGCGTCGAGTGGTAATAGCGTGAGTAAGCGAGTGTGAAAACTATCGGTTGTAAAGAATACTTTCAGACTCGAGTGAAGCAGAAAGAACGAACGGTACGTGAACAATAAACCCTGACGAACAATAATAATTACTGAGACAAGTCACGCATGCTAGTGCACTTTATATTTCTGGTCAAGCGAATGGGAGCATGCGATAAACAAATTTAACTAATTTATTGACAACATTAACATCCATATTTTCAAACATATTTTAGATTATAATCCCAATAAATATATATATATATATATTTATAAAA
This sequence comes from Micrasema longulum, assembly GCF_059751315.1. Lineage (NCBI taxonomy): Eukaryota > Metazoa > Arthropoda > Insecta > Trichoptera > Brachycentridae > Micrasema > Micrasema longulum. Next base: position 82,372 of record NW_028279111.1, read on the forward strand.
TATATATTTCAACACAGAGAGAAAGTATTTTTGAGAAGAGGATATGGAAGTCTAGGCATTTACAGGGCTTATGACCTGTCATTGGCTGGTTTATGTGGCCACTTTACACCCTGTGTTGTTACACCCTCTTTACACCCTCTTCACCATTCTGCCCATGTTTGAACATCCACATTTCCTCAAATCTTCCATCTGTTGACTTTTGTGAAGTAAAAGAGCTGAAACCTTTATCACGCGGGTGAGATTCATCCGGCTGAACCGAATCACCTACTAGGCAACGCCTGAAAACAATTTTCCAATTTTTATACTTCTTCTTTTACCAGGTAGTTGATTCAACAATGCTTGAGTCTGCAAGCATTTGGACATACTATGAATACCTCCCTAGGGAGGAAATCCAGCCAGTCTGCAAGCATTTGGACATACTCAAACATTGTTAAAATTAATTAATTGAAACGACATTTTTGGATTTTACTGTACAGAAACAGAAGCATACTGTCCATTTTAAAGAGATGGCGAGCTCCGCATCGTAAAATTGTCTCAGATTGGTTTTTGAATGGGATGAAAGTATGACTAAATGTGAGATCAATGTAAAAGAATATATTCCGAATCAGGCAGAATAATTTGTGTATCCGGGAAGTACGTTTACTAGGGGTGGAAAGAAGAGAAAGATATTGAAAGGAGGGCGAGTGCGGGGAACCTCTCCGTAAGCGTAGTCTCCCATCTCGAGGCCAATCATCCACGCTACTTTTCTTAGCGAACGATGTTGCACCGACTCGATATGATTTATCCGGCCTACATAGAAGGGAGACCAGACCACGGAGGCATATTCTGAAAGAGGACGAACAAGTGAGCGATATAGTGTTTCAACTGTGAACATACTAGTAAAGTCACAGATATCCCGCTAACAAAACCTAGGAGTTTTAGTGACTCGTTCATCATTGTATCAACGGGTTCATTAAAGGTAAGTTTACAGTCCATGAAAACTCCGAGGTCCTTAATAGACTTGACTACATCTAAATTAATATCTTCTATTTTGTAATCAAAGGAGATGGGATTTTTCACTCTATAAAAATACATAAAAAATGTTTACATATTTTTATTTTTTTTTATATTTAAATTTTATTGATAAACCCTTACGGGTTACATACATTTAACAAAATGTTTTCACTTTTAAAATTCACATTCTACTGTTAATAATAATATTTTTAACATCTTTTGTAAAGGTTGCCTGAGTCTTTTGTTTAGTTTTGTCTGGTAGTTTATTGTATAATTTCAGTCCATGGTTTATAAGTCTCGATTGTCCTTTTCTCGTTTTAAAAGATTGTATATGATATTTTTCTGATATTCTCGTATTGTGTTCATGTTTACTACAATTTTTTTCAAGTTTTAATTCCTCGTCTACAATTACATCAGTGGCTAATTTATGAATAAATTTTAAAGATTCTAGTTTAAAGAGTTCAGTTATGTTTAATTGTTTAGTTTGTTCAAAAAGTTCTTTAGTTGCTGTTAGATAGGGAAGTTCATATACTAACTTTAATATTTTATTTTGCTGTCTTTGTAGTCTGTTTATGTCATTTTGATATCCTGTTCCCCATAGTAGTTGCATATAACATATTTTAGTTTTTACATATGCTTCATACATTAATTTTTTTTCCTTTATTGGAACAAAGTTTTTGATTTTAAAAAATAGACTCGATAAAGTTGCCACTTTGCTAATTAAATTGTTGATATGAATTTTCCATGTCAATAGTCTGTCTATTGTTAGTCCTAAGTATTTAACATGTTCAATTTCAGTTAGTCGTTCATTATTTATGTAAGCATCTACTTTGTGACATTTTTTTCTAGATTCAAAATGGATAATATTGCATTTTTTTTCATTAAGTGTAAGTAAGTTTGTGTTTGTCCATTTAGTCAACATAGTAAGGTCATCGTTTATGTCATTGTTTGTTAATACGTCTGTTTGATTTTTATAAAAAAGTCCAATGTCGTCGGCATACATAATAATTTTCCCTTTAAAATTATACAGTGATAAGTCATTAATATATAAAATATATAATAGTGGACCCAAAATAGATCCTTGTGGGACTCCAAAATTTACTGTTTGTATTTTACTTTTTTTTCATTTACAAAGGTATACTGCTTCCGATTAGTTAAGTACGATTTTAATAGTTTGTATTCTTGAGATTTTACTCCTATATCATTTAATTTTTTTATCATGGTCTCAATGTGAACCGTATCAAAAGCTTTTTTAAAATCTAATATTACTCCTGTGGTTGGAATTTTAGCATCCATATTTGTTTGAATATAATTAATCAAATTTACTAGAGCGGTTCCAGTTCCTTTTTTTTCTTGAAAACCATGTTGGTTTAAGCATATTATATTAAGATTTTTAATATGTCCCATTAATCGTTTATGAATTTATATCCTCTGTGGGTAACTCCACGTATAGACTAAAATTTTCAAGTAATGCACTGGAGCCTACCGGCAAAGGATCACCCAATCTAAACAGGATGTGCAAATGTGCATATTGTGCATGTTTATATTTTCTGTTAATTTTTTTCATAAAAAGGGGCGTCCATTGTAGTTTACTTATAATTTTCATCAGATCAACTTCGTTACAATTATTTCTAAATAAGACTAATCGTGTTAATTGCGTGCGTGTGTATGTGAGTATTACGGATAATATGGAACCGAGTGGTGAGTGTTAGTCCACGACATATCCGCATGTGTCGAGTGCGGAACAGAGAGGTCATTACGGCCCACGTAACGCAACGTGAACTGATAATTATGCGCGCGGTGCGTTACCCGAGTGGATTATATTAGTAAGGGAAGTTCACTGCCGCAGTGGGCTATCGACACTATCGACAGTCGATTGGACGGACAACTCGTTTATACTCGTTTATGGCGGCCTCCGTGGTGTAGTGGTCGAGACGCTTGACTCACGCACGGAAGGTTCCGGCTTCGATTCCCGGTGAGAACACAAAAATTATAATGTGATTTTTCTCAAGCCTGGGTGTTCTGTGATGTAATTAACCACTGTAATTGGGCCTCCTGGCCTGTTGTGGTGCAAGATAAAAATAAAAAAAATAATAAATAATATGATAAAATTAGAATATTTACATGAAATGTGGCATTGCACGTTTGATTGCATTCAATAAATATAACAACATTAATCATCAATAAGGAATGTTTTTATGTTTTGTTTATTTCCTTTTTTAATTACTATAAAAAAAATACCATACAATCTTTTACAGAATACTTTATTTTCTCTTTCTTATGTTACACAAAAATATAACTATTTATAATAGGAGCAAAAATTCAGTAACATTTTCTTGTATACCCACGAACAGGCCATGCTTTTGTGGGATTTTTTGTTTATTATTTTTACTATTAATAAGCATTTCATTGCTATGTTATTATCCTTTATTTTTTGAATACTCTGTTTTACCTCTTATGTATATTGTAAAAAAAAACAAAAAAGTAAATAAAAAATTTAAAAATATGTAACAAACGACGATAACAATGTCTGAGTATGTGCAAATCCTTGCAGACTGGCTAGATTTTCTCCGTACAGAAGTATTCATATCTTAATCTGTTGCAACAGAGAGGAAAAACATTTTTGGGAAGGGAATATGGAAGTCTAAGCATTTACAGGGCTTATGACCTTTCATTGGCTGGTTTAAGTGGCCACTTTACGCACTGTGTATCATTCACCATTCTGCCTGTGTTTGAAAGTCCACATTTCCTCAAATCTTCCATCTGTTGACTTTTGTGAAGTAAAAGAGCTGATAAGAGCATATATTAAGATAAACCAGATAAAAATTATATCCTTTTTATTGTTCTTACCTGTTTTTATGGTAAATTTGTATTGAAATTCACCCGACCTTAACCCTATTTGTCAATCTAGGATACAAAAATTGGACTGCACCACCGAGATAAAGATGATAGAAGTTGTTATTAAGATTTGGCTTCGAGATGACAGAATAAAAGAAAATTGCCGAAGATTAATTTATTCCATGCCAAAATGTGTTCAGGCTGTTATAAAAGCAAAAAGAGGACATAAATCCTATTAAATAAAAAATATTTTATGATTGTACGTCAGCTGTAACTCAAAATATCAATAAAAAACGTATTTTATGATTACAAGGAATTTTATTCTATTAACTCGCACAATTTCGTAAATAAGTTACCTTAGCAATAAAGATCCTATAAAAAAACAATTATTTTTGTGTCTTTAATTTTAAAATTAAGATTCCCAATTCGCCCTCCCTTCAAATAGTAATATCAATAACACCTTTATCGGCACATAATGGACTAACTAGACTACCACTAATCTTCGTCAATATTTGTTGCGGATGTTGCAACGTCGCAAATAATATGAAATAATTCATTCTAAAACCAATGAAATTACGAATGCATTACTCAATATTTCTGCATTTCGTTTACTTTCGTTTATTAGCTAAACTATATTAAACACAACCGAACAATTCGCGAATGTGTAAATCTTAGAACGTATATTATTGCGAAAGTTGGAATTATAATAATGGTAATATTTGTACTAAATTCCTCAAATGCACTACGCGGCGTCGGGCGGGAGACCAGATAGTCGTCGGCCGCACTAACAATAACGATGTACCAACGGATAGAGATTGACTCGCCGAGGACGCGTCATGAGGGAATCAGACCAGGAAATCAGATTCGAGAGGAGATGAACACATTTCCTCGACTCTGAAAAACACTTAAATATTGCGAAAACATATCTTTATAAAAACACGTATTGTTATTACGAAATTTACATAATTTCATTATTATCTACGCGGCTTTGTGGGCTCCGTTACATACTTTTCGCGACAAAAGAGCGAAGCTTTCTTATCAAACCACTACACCGGAGGTCCTTTTAACACGATTTCAAAATAATACGGTGCAAAAATGAAATTTGATCATTGATTTGACACCGCGTACTGAGCACTAACTTTGTGGTTATTCATTATAATAAAATAAATGTAAAACAACATTATTTTTACCATTAACATATTACAACAGAGATAAGGAACATTTAAGAGAAGGTAATATAGAAGTCTAGGCATCTACAGGGCTTACGACCTGTCAATGGTTGGTTTATGTGGCCACTTTACACCCTGTGTAACATTCACCATTCTGCCCATATTTGAACATCTATATTCCTTAATTAAATATTGTTGATACATCCACCTGGTCCGAGAAGAAGTATAGAAATTGAAAAAATAACATTTTCAGGCATCGCCTAGTATGTAGGTGAAATACCCGCATAAATACTGTATTGTCCCATTTGTATCAAACGCCTTTGGTAAAAAGCAATACAATGTAATTGCTCCAAAAATATTTAATGATTTATTGCAAAATATAATAGACTCAAAATGTAAAACAAATTTTAAAATAAAAATAACTGCACATATAAATAGTGTAGCGAGACATTTTTTTGAAAAATATATGTAAATCAATAAACGTAATTAAAAATTAAAATTAAATTATGGATAACTTATATAGCGCCATTTTCGTAATAAAATACCTCAAGGGCGCTTTACATGGTGATTCTATTGTTAAGTTAATTTAATTGAAGCTTTTAAATTTGTAATTTAATTAAAATAATTTATTTTGTTGTCACGTGCTACGGATTTATTCAAATGATTTAGAGAACAAGTGGGTTTTAAGTTTTTTCTGAAACATCACTTCACTTTCACAGCCTCGCACCTCTGCTGGGAGAGCATTCCATGCCATAGGGCCGTAGTGCTTTATATAATTGGTACACATATTATTTATATTTTTATGTATTTCATTGCTTTATATTTGTTTTATTATATATTATACTATATTATTTATGTTTAAGTAACATGTATTCTTGGCACATATATACTTTATATTTGTATAAAAATGATTTTTAATTTCTTACATTTGATTAGCTAGGCATTTATAATTAAGTAGTTTTAGTTTTTCTTTATTATGCTATTGTTTTATTAGTATAGGACTACTTACGCTTTAAAGATAGCAAATCTCCATCTTAGTAAGGCTTTGCCATGTTAGATGGAGACTATCATAAACAGAGAACACTCCGTTTTCATTTTACATTAATTGGTTTTATATAGATTCTCTGTTTTATTAAGCATGTATATTATTTTTTTGCAGTAAATTTATAAATAATAAATAATAATAATAAATTAAAGTTTCAGCTCTTTCACTTCACAAACATCAACAGGTGAAAGAATTGAAGGAATAAAGATGTTCAAATATGGGCAGAATGGTGAATGTAACACAGTGTGTAAAGTGACCACTTAAACCAGCCATTATTATTTTTATTATTATTATGGATAACTTATACAGCGCCATTTTCGTAATATAATACCTCAAGGGCGCTTTACAAAATGATTATATAAAGATATAAATTCATTGACAGGTCATAAGCCCTGTAGATACCTAGACTTCTATATTACCTTCTCTTGAATGTTCTTCATCTCTGTTGTAATATTTTAATATAAACAGCTCCCCAGGGAGTTAATTCCAGTCCTTGTCTACAAAAATTTGGACAAACTCATAATATTGTTGTTTTACCACTTTTTTTTTCTACCGACAGGTTTCAAACCGACACACGCTACAATAATTCTGAACTCGCGAACCATCTGATAGAAAATAACCATAATTTCAAAAAAGACACTAGCGTAAAAATTCTCAGTGCAGAAAATAAAATATTAAAATTAGACAACCTTGAAAATCTTAGAAATTAAAAAAGCTATTCATAATAAGAAATAAATAAAAAAAATAACTAAATTAACAATATTTTCTTTAGTCAACTCTTTTCTTGTTTTAAAGATCGTACCTATCTCACTTCACACTTTCCATCTTTCGAAGAACAACATGACAAAAAGAATTGACTTATTCGCTTCTTATTGCCCGGGGTTCGCGACGTGGACGCTGACGAATAGGATCAGTCAGAAGTGTCGCCGGTGGAATGCAACTGGGCGTTCGCGGCGTTTTATAGAATCTCACCTTCCAGCGAGATATTACTCACTGCGACTGTATCGCGCAGTTCGAACACCGAAAAAAATACACACAAATCTAATTACTTTTTTATTTTGTAGAGGGTCGGGGTTAACTAAAAAAAATTACATATTTAATTAGTTTATACACACATACCAGGCGCGTGCGGTGACTATTATCAGTAGGGATGATGACAATCTTGCTTTTAGTATGTATGATAGTAGAAATAGGTAGATATCTACAAAATGTTTACTTTTGATCAGTAACGTATTTGTAAATTTACGCTGTTATAAAATTGTCATTTAAATAAATCCTGAGCATGTGATGACAAAATAATTTGTTTGTCTGAGCAGTTTTACTCAACTTTTGAATTAAATTGAAATTAATGTTGCGTAGAATCTCTTTCGTTAAGCACGCTTGAGATATTTTATTACGAAATGGTGCTATATAAGTTTTCCATTATGATAATAATCAATAGTTGATTGTCCGTAAATAAATGGAGCACAGGAGCAGGCACGGCTAGTGGCGAAGCTGTAAACATTAGGACGATACCTAAAACTCGAGATGTTCTGAAATTTCGGCCAAATTTTAATAATACGCAATTTAAAAATTTATGCTATACGTTATTAGAGTCGTTTTTTCTTTGCATCGCACAAGTTGAATGCTCTTATCTCTACGAGTCTCGCGGAGCAATACGGCAACGATATGAACCTAATGCGCGTGCGCGGAAAATTCTAACATTTATAATTGGATTGGACTCAAAATGAAGAGTAGCATCCAGATTCCAGCGTATATTAAGGTTAGAAAATCAAAAATAATAAAAATATTTTTTTTTTAAATTACACGTGTGAGTATGTACATAATACAAGAAGAATGAGAGTGCAAATGTTAAAAAAATGCAAAAATTCAAAAGTTTTTAAAATTAACAAAATATATGTCCTAATAAACGATAAACGAAGTTAATACAGCATCCCTGAAAATAGGCTTGAAAATGAATGCTTCAAAAACTAAAGTAATGAGTGATGCAAACCAATCATGTAACATCTTAGTAAATTGACAAATCATTGAAAATGTTGACAATTATATATACCTAGGACACGAAATAAGGCTCGGGAAAGATAATCAAGAGGTCGAAATAGAAAGAAGGCGATGTTTAGCACGGGCCGCCTTTGGTAAGCTCTCATATATCCTCAAATCTCCGAAGTATTTACATTATTTAAAAGAAGAAACTTTATGATGCTTGTGTTCTCCCTGTACTGACATATGGCTGTGAAACTTTTGTGTTCACGAAAAAAAAATTACACAAATTATCAGTGACACAGAGAGCCATGGAAAGGAGAATGCTGGGTATTTCGTTGAGAGACAGAAAAACCAATACATGGATTAGAGCGAGAACAAAGATTCCCATTGTGGTCCATAGGGCTGCCAACCAGAAATGGAGCTGGGCTGGTCATATAGCCAGAATGACAGACTCTAGATGGACCAAAAAAGTCCTGGAATAGCGACCCAGAACGGGTAGAAGAAGTGTCGGCAGGCCTCAGACAAGGTGGTCTGATGACATAAGACGAGTAGCGGGAAGTGGTTGGATGCGGTTGGCTCAGAATAGGGAAATATGGAGACTAAAGGGGGAGGCCTATGTTTAACATTGGACAAGAGACGGCTGATGATGATGATGATGATGATGTCCTAATACAGGCTAAAAAGTATGAAAGGCATATTAAAATTATATATACATAATACAAGCTAAAAAAGTATGAAAAAGCAAAAAAAGAATTTAAAGGTACTTAAAAATACATACGCAAGCACAAAACGGTAAAATATTCAAAAGTATATGTTTGAAATGCTATTATAATAATTCTTAATGGTTTTATATATATATAATTTATTTAAAATACCGAAAAAAATGCAACACAGGATGTTAAGTACTGAATTTACATTTTCTAAACTGGCAACTCTTATAAGACTGAAGTGCTCCATATAAGAAACAATCGGAAGAACTTTAAAAGGGGGTAACAATTTCCACTAAACTCTTATTCCCTCTGTTAACAGTGTACAATACCTGAAAGGCATTGAGCTGACCATACACAGGAACTTATGGATGTCCATGATCTACTATTTGAAAGATAATAAAAAATAAAGATGGTAACTTTAGATTTTGATACAGAAAAATTCTCGAAGAATTACAGATACCACTGGATCTAAGTACCCAACAATAAATTAAGACGATTTCAAGCTGTTACGTAATTAGATAGAGCAAGTTTAGTTTAGAAAAGTAGGTAAAGTAGAGTAGGCGCCCAGATCCAGTTGCGATTCGCAAGTTGTTATATCACTCCGGTAATGCCTAGCGAGCAGCACTAGACTCGTTCGTCTTTAGAATCGTACTCGAATGCGACTTCCGTAATTCGACGAGTGACAGTATTCTTGAACCACCCGGCATCCATACGATGGAAGTCGGTTAAAAACCAGTCGACTTTATCTCGAGCGCCCCGGAGCACTCGACATTGATGACCGGATGCGACATCGTAACTTCAGTAGCTCAATCACAAATAACTATTGACGTGCTAATAAGCGACGTGATAACAATTTCTTACCATGATTGCTTATCGTATTCGCGATCACAATGGAACATCCGTGAACACCTAACATTAAATGTCAAAATATTTACGCTTGGCGACGTATAATCCTGCTGCGCAATCACATAATTTAATTTCACCGGTGTAAATATGGAAAATATTCCAAAACTGCCATTTATTATTTATCATCAGGGGCGCTACAGAACGTTGTGGGCCCTGGCCTCCTCCAGAATTTGTCTCCATTCATCCCTGCACCCCGCGGCTCTTCTCCAGTTCGTCAGGCCAATCGCTCTAAAGTCACTTTCCACATTATCCAGCCACCTTGATTTTGGTCTGCCTCTGCTTCGTCCGCCTTCCGGAGTGGTAAAAAGAATCTTTTTTGGGGTACGGTTATCATTCATTCTGTGCACATGGCCCAACCATTGTAATCTTCTTATTTCGATAAATTGTGCAATGTTGGGATGGCCGTACAGTCCCTCTAATTCGTGATTAAACCGTCTCCTCCGCACTCCGTTTTGGTTGACAGCACCAAATATCTTCCTTAATATTTTTCTTTCGAAGACTAATACCATATTTTGTATTAGATACTCCTTACTATTTTGCAAATGCAATTTATTGTATTATTTTTTTATAGTAAACGCCGATTTTTCGCCAATGAACTTTATTTATTTACGAGGAAAACAAAAAACAAACCGACACGGGCGTTGACTTAGAAACTACACACGCGTTGAATTATGACGTTTTAAGCATGTTTATTATTGTTCATTGTGATCGCTCAAATGCTTAGCAGATTTTTGAGAACGTCGATAGTTATTTGTTATTGAGCTACAGCTGTCAAACTTCTTTCGTGTAAAACGCTCGCCATTCGTGTTTAAATGACGAGCATTTTTATTGTATTTTAACTTAAAATTTACAACACTGATAAATGATATGATGTTGGTGTATCAGCGAATGCGCATCAATATAACTGTACTTATTTTCAATCGCTTATCAAATGAAGTTTCACAAGAAATATATTTAATAATTTTATCGCTCATCTGTCAAAGTACGTATTTGTGAGATAGGTACCCATATCATATAAAATGCATTTAAAATCCATTAAATGAATATGAAATATTTTGTGTATCATATAGATATGTGTTGTGTCAAAAGAAAATTATATTTATAAATGTTTCAGTGTCTCAGCAAAACATTTTATGTTGTTTTTTTTTTCAATATTCTATAAATAGAATAAATATCTAAAGGACGGGACGTCAGGACGCGGGCGTTGTTATTTCGAAATTTCGATGGGGATTTTTAACATGACAAAACTTTAAAAAATCATAGCGATGATAATACGAGTAGGCTACATACTTTATTTTCATTTTGGTTTAGTTTGATAGTCTATTAGCAAATAAAAAAAACATCAGACAAAAAGTATGACGGACAAGCTCTGAAACTGTATGGAACTGTGGCCGAAAAGCTCCGATACCGTATAAAATTTTGTGTCAGAAAAGCTCCGATACTGTATGGAATTGCGTCCAAAAAGATGATACTGGGTGTAATTGTATTTTAGAAGCTTTAATATTTGAAAGCCATTATTCTGAACAAGGCCTGATTTTTTTGGCCTAGAAGAGTTGAAACAGCTTGTTTTAACTCTTCTCTTTTATTTATTTTATTACTTTAATGTTTCGTGGTGTGAATTTAGACACCGATCTGTTAGTTGTTCTGGTTTCAGAATGCCCAATCAACATGTACGAAATACTCTATTGCTATAATTTATAATAACTGCACAATAAACTCTAGCCAATATATTTTTATTTATGAACATACCGGCGGTTGATTACAGCAGTTAAATTTCTTTCACGCGTATTTTTCTAAATAAAGTTTCTTATATTTTATTTAAAAAATCAATGTTAATCCCTAAATACCAAACTGTCGCAATTTACCTTGACCTCTGTTTCAACTTACCTTGGCACTAGGAGAGTTATAACGCAGGGAGTTTTTTCAGTTATGGCCGATTTTCTCATTGACCCAGATTATTTTTTCCAGTTATTTTGTTTGGATTATATAGTGTACTAGCGGACCCGACAGACGTTGTCCTGCCCGAATGTTGGCTTGCCTGCTATTAGTTTGGAAAAAGACTTTTAATTGATCAGTAGGTACCTAGGTACTTGTTTGTGATTGAATTCCAAAACTAAAAATTGTCAACATTCAAATATTGAATTTAAGTAGGTACCTAGGTACTTGTTTATGGTTGAATTCCAAAACATAAAATATATTTTTTTCAAATATGACATTCTTTTTGCAAACGTCAAACTTCGGTCTTCTCACCAACAAGCGGGTGTACTTATGTAGGAATACGATTTTTTTAATGTATTGAATTAAATATTATTTTAGTATTACCAAAAGTCCAGTAAAAAGAAATAAATGGGTAGAAATTATAAGGAATTTAAGGAAAGAATTTGATTGTGATCCACAAAAACCAATGCTGTTTGTAAACATTCAAAAACAAACTTTTTTATACGCAAAAAAACAACATCTTTATTTTTTTTGTAAACGCATTCTCCTCGAATGCAACCCTGGTAGGTCGATGAATAAAACATTTATGCTCAGGACTTATTTTCGACATATTATATTGAAGATTTTAATATCTACGAACGCGCACAGAAAGATCTATATTCCTCTGAAAACAGCACATAAATCGGTTAAGCCGTTTAGGAGGAGTTCAGTGACATCACACGTACAGAGTAATTAAATATACAATACAATACAATACAATACAAACCATCACTCCCTTTCCGCGTAAGGGTGGTAGGCAGAGCGGATAGAACGCCACAACACTCTATCTTTGCAACAGATCTCGCTTCCTCTACATTCATACATCTTCTCATGCACGCGCGCCGATTATTCCGACTTTTGACAAGTCCATCTTTAAGTATTTGTTGGATTTGGTCATGCCATGTCTTTCTCGGTCTTCCTCTATTTCTGCATCCATCAACATTCGCATTGTAAATATTCTTAGCCGTTCTTTCGCTGTCCATTCGTTCTACATGTCTAAGCCAGCGCGGAGCTCCTTTTTTGATTTTGTCGATAAAGCTTGACTCAGCCTTACATAATGTACGGATCTCGGCAACATTAAATATATAAAAATAAAATTAGCTACGTTAATATATAAAGTTCATTGAGGTGGGTCTTTTTTAGGCTGAGCTATACTAGGTAATGTAAAAAGTGTTTTTATCTTCCCCTATTGTAATATTTACAGCGTCACCACTACCTATCGGCGTTTGAAATTTATGAATAAATAAATAAATATTGGGAGTTTTCCGTGTTTTATTTGCACGGAATCACTAGCTTCCGAGAAGACGATCGATGGCCGCCGAGCAGTCTTAGTCCACTACCAAATATCTGAAAAGGTTGCCTATTATTGCTTAGGTTGGGTATGTGTGTGTACGAGATGGCGTACGGCGAACAACATAATACTGTTATAGGATAATAATATATGCACACAGTATTCGGACGGTTGCATAATTCCCCGTAAACGAATAACGCGGGCGATACATATTTCCACTTTCTCCGCAGTTCTTGAATAATATTCCTACGGTTTGTGAAGATTTATAGCCGTGTGCACTCGTAATGTGTAACACAGAATGAGCTTGTACCGTTCGGCTTGCTATTTGTACATAGCGCACCGGCCATTTGTAACGAGCGACCGGCCATTTGTACTAAACGCTACTATTTATTATAATCGGCTGAAAGAGAAATCATAAACATATCTTTACGTGTTTTACACTTCGATGGCGGACAAGAATAAGCTACAATACGGAAATAGCACATACTACGAATACCGATAAAAATATTTAAATGGATTTCATTAGTTAGTAACAATTCATTAGTTAAGTATACTTTGAGAAAGAAGTTTGTTTAACTTTGAAACCGGTCGGTTAAAAGAATATATTTTTTAAAAAGCGTTTTTTTTTCAAAAGAAATATGTGCGTTCTTATGCTTCACTTAAATATTTCATTTTGAGGGCAATTTTCAACGAAAATAGGAATCAAATTGGTTTGAGATTTTTGAGTTTCAGACACTGGCCACGAGACCACACCCGTTAAAAACAAAATTGTTTTATTTATTTTACTATGGATTTCTTTAATTTATTTCATTCATTACTCCCTTTCCGCAACTAATTGTGCATAGGGCACTGCATCGGTACACCAATCAAAGAGTATCTTGGTCTTTTTTTCTTACATGAAGGTAAGATGCTCAGTCTTACGCTTCAGGTACCAGTCCGGGAACTATGAAATATTCTAGTGTGAAAACACCCGTTTAAAAAAATATTTTATTTTACCAACCATGAAGGGAAACGAACCCGAGACCTCTTGCATGGTAGGCAAACGCGCTGACCATTGCATCACGAGGCTGTAATGGGTTTAAAAAAAATAGTTGTATTTTCAAAATCAATGTGGAGAAATGTTTTCACAAATAATTAAAAAATAATAATTATAAAAAAAACACGTCCCTCGAAAATCGCGACATGTTTGGCATTGATAATTGTGACATCAAGATTCGTGACGATGTCCCATAAAAATTTTAACGGTTTTTAAACAATGTTCGAAATGAACATGAATAGTGACATATTAGGGGCGTGGCCGATGCAATAACCGTTTCCGCGGGAATTCGAAATTATAAATTGAAAAATGTTTTTTATTCTACAAATAAGTAGTAAAAATATTATTTTTTTACTCGAGAGTATTTTATAGACCCTTATTACTTAAAAATTATAAAGAAAAAGTGGTTTTTCCATTAGTATTATAACAATCAATAAACTATGACGGCACAGTAATTGCTAAAAAAAATATGTCAATCGAAGCTAAACCGACAGACTTGTGTATGAAAGTAATCATGGAACTGAGCGAGGAAGGATGCGAGCAGACTGAACGCAGTCGAAATGCGATCTTACAGACTTAAGACGAATGTGTGGGAAACCAATGTATGACAGTGTTACGTATGATGAAACCAGGCGAGAGATCAAATCGGGGACAGGTATAATTGATAAGATTATGAAAGCGCCACTGAAAAAGTTTGGTCATGTGGAACGAATGGATGACGAAATAATGGAAAAACAGATGTATAAGTATATGGCGAGATTTTTTTTTTATTTATTTTTTTATCAAAATGCAAAAAATGACAAATACATCATTGTATTCCCGTGAGTTAGCAAACTTATTCTGGGACAGTTGCAATTAATAAGATCATCAGATATAAAGATTTATAGTTATACATAATTAAAACAAAAATGGACAAATCTCGGAGACTTTTTTAAAAACAAATTATAATATGTTGTTAAACATTAGCTTACATAAGTCAAGGGTTATCGAGAAACACTTTTAAGAAATTATTTTTTAATGTAATATGATTATTGTGGGTAGACTGATAAAAAATTGATTTAAAGTGAATAGGCAGAATGTTATTTTTATTTTATTTTATCAACATAAACGGCAAATCTGCCTTTTACGAAAATGTATAATACTAATATATTTGGCTTAATATACATATTTTAATATAAATTTCCTTACATCCAAGATTTATTAAAAAAATTAAACCTAAAAATTATACAAGATTTATATTTAAAAAAATAACCTAAAAATTATACAGCACATTCAGTAGAAATTTTAAACAATTCAAGAATAAATAAAAAAAATCAAAATTAAATAATAAAACATTCTACAGTAATACAACAAGAAAATCATAAGTACTGTTTCATAGAGCTGGGCAAAGTGAACGAAAAACTGTATATATTATGAAATGCACGAATAAATAAATATAATTATAATTCACCATCTTTGAAAAAGCTCAAAAGGTGGGAATAACTATTGCCGAGTTAATGAAGTCTGTTTAATACGGCATTACAAGTATACACTGTCCGTGAGTTGTTGCTACAAAACGGTGGCACCTGTCTAGTCATTCTTCCAGGCACCATTATATTGAGTAGAACCAATGTAAAGGAGAGACCTCAATTCGAATTTAGAGGCGTGTACAGGGGGTAAATGGATACAGTTATGAGATCGCGTACGAGAATGAATGGTGAAGACAGCAAGAAAGACGCAACATGATCAGATAAACAATAATCTTAAGTCTGGTCATGTCAAAAGCGGACACCACCGAAGGACACACATGACGAGATGTATGAATGTATGTCATAATAGACATGTGTGACGATCCATCTTCTCTGCCCTACCCTGCGGAGAAATAACGTGACGGTTTGTTTGTTTCATTGATATGGAAAATGAGAATATTTTTTTGCGTTTAATGCAAAGTAATGCTAGAAGAGAGAGGACTGAGATAAGAACAAATATGAGATATTCAGATAAAAGTAAAGCGTAAAATGAATGCAGGAAGAACGATATGATAATTATTCGACCCTGTACTCATGGTCTTAAGCACCTTAGGAAGTTGTATTTACTTCTATTCGCCAATTTTACTGAAACTAACGGATATAATTCGAAGGATCAATTTCACGGATTCTGCGCATCTACATAATCAGATTATGAGGATTGAAACAATTAAAACACTGCAAATTTATATAATTTTAACTCATGTTGTGATTTCGGCAGAATTAATGACGGCCTTGGAAATTGCATTTTGCATCCGAATTGTATTTCCGCCGAATTATTCTCAACATTCCACAGAAGCAATTTTGCAACGTTGAAATCAAACGATTAGTCGTATTTTATAATCTTAGGTAGAAATTTGAATGAAATTTCATTAAGAAATTTATGAAAAGGGATATTATTATGGGTCATGGGGGATAGGGGATAGGGGATAGAGCAGATTGTCAACAGTTTCGGTAGAATATATCACATTTTTCACGTAGGTTCTAGCAGAATTATGTACTCGGCAATACTTTTAACCAGCGGTTCCTAAAAGGTGTTCCGCGGAACCCGATGGTCACAGGGGGTTCCGAGAGTTAGGGCGTATTATCGTAGAAAACAGGCGGTCGACGCCGCGACGCCGGCGCCGCCGCCGGTACTTTTATCGGTCGTTTGTATCAACTTACCGATGCGACGCTGGCTTTTCAGCTTACGCCTACACTAAGCGAGTTCGGAAGTAGATTGGATGCCGCTCTAGATCTCCGTATTAAACTGTCGGAAATTAAATCTAAAGCGCTTTAGCGCTAAATGTTATTCAATATTTCTAAATAACCACTTACCGACTTTTCTATATCTACCGGTTTCGAGACGTACCAGTCCTTTAGCGGGACACTAATTAAACCAACGCGCAAAACCTACTATACACCTGCACCATAGTTGTTGCACGAAAATATAAAACCAACACGGCACGCATTTAAATAAGCGCATGCGCTGATTAGGAAAAAACGTCGTACGTCTCGAAACCGGTAGACATAGAAAAGTCGGTAGTGGTTAAATACAAATATTTAACAACATTTAGTAAAATTTTTGACCACAAAGTTAATGCTTTAAATATTTTTAGCGCTATTATAAGTACGAGTAGAACTATAAAAAATATTTCCTTCTTCGCATTAAATATGTGCGGTAAAGATTTTCAATTCCAAACATTATTGCTTTTCAAGTCGAACATTACAAAATGCTAACAATAATATGCTTTCCTATGGAATAATAAGTTGGGGGGAGCTTTTAACAACCACTTTAACCAGCTTTAAAACTATAAGAAATATAATTAGCCCGAAAGAACTTGTAAAAATACATTACGCAATAGCTCAACCAGTTTTGGAATATGGAATAATTGGATGGGGATGTGCAAATGACACACTGATCGAGCAAATAATAATTGCGCAAAAAGCTTTAATAAAAATATCTTAAGAATCCTAATCAGAACTAGCTCTCTCGGTATATTTGAAAATCTTAATGTAAAATCTATAAAACAACTTTATATAAAAGCTTCGTTACTTTACGCACGTAAAAATTATTCTCTACCTTCCGTATAACCTTCGGTCAAAGAGGATTGGCCTACTACTCGGCAAAAGTGTGCAATCTACTTGCATTATCCATAGGGACAATTAGTAAGTTCTCACAATATAAAATTGCTATTAAGAAATGGATGGTGAAGGTTGGTTGCACACGGATCGATGAGTGGATCAAGCCAAATAGGTAAAATGTGTGTACTGTTTATGAAATTTGTTCTATTGGTCTATATAAATTGGTTATGTTTTTTATGATTATTTTAGTTTTTTTACTTTTTATTATGTTAATGATAATTAGGTTAATTGGATTAATTACGTTTATTATTATTATTATTATTATGTTAACTTTGTTAAATAGCTAATCTTAGGCATGTTTCACATTTTGTAAAAAATTTCCCTCGGCACGGGACACCCCCGTGAGGGAACATTATTCTGTATAAAAAAAAAGAATACAAACAATGTAAAAGTATAAATAATTAAATGAATAAAATATTGAACCATTAAAAACTGTTCAAAAATTAAAAATAATGCTTCACAAAAATCGCACTTTTCTTTTTCCAATTGTTCCAAAAAGCTAAACTTTTAGATATACAACAAATATATTGTTTTTTAATGTTTAAAATTTATATTTAAGAACCAAAATTTATTTACAAGTAATTCAAATAGATCAAGTCAAAGAAGGAATTGCGTGTTAGAAATACCACATAAAACGAGGCTAGCACAAAGACATGCACATTTTATAGGCCCAAAAATGTTTAATTCGTTTTTTACTGATAATATATTTCATTGATTCCAAACTTTTGAAATTTTCCTTCTGAGAAAAAACACGCACTATTCTGGATTCAAACTAAAGATGAGAAAGCCTAAACCCGAGTCGCCTCTTCTTCACACCTGCGCCTGCGGGCTCCCGCTGAGCTGGACAACCATCGTCGATATTTCGGGTTTATTCGGCGAAACTAAAGGACGCGGGATTGGTGCGCGAGAAGAGGAACGTGCTGGCTGGCGATAGCGTCTAATGATGTCCACTTGGAGAGGATGTGGAATAAAGAAGAAGACAATTGAGGCGCTTAGAGCCGTAGGAGCTTAAGCGAAATTTGACATCAATTAAATCCGAGTACGTAGTTCGACGAAAAAAAAATTTTAGCCACACTAACTCAAGCGCGAATATTATAGCTGGAAACTAAGTTTAAAAAAAAACTGTATCATCATTCCAAGTCCGCTCCCTAGTTGGAGCATATGATATCCACAAAGAGCCTCCATGCATCTCTATCGGCTGCCAACTCTTTTGCGTCCTCCCAAGTCATGTTCTCGTCCCGAAGTTCTGACATAAACTGCCGACGAACAGTAAGCCGAGAACCTGATGCCTTGTAAAACAGGCAAACGTGGTTAAGGATCTCAGGGGGCATCCGCAGTACATGGCCGAGCCAACCGTATCTATCGTTCTCATATAATTTCATTCTGCACAAAGTCAAACCACCGCACACCCGAGATTCTTCTGAGACACCTATTCTCAAAACTCGGTATTTTCTGTTTTGGGCCATAGCAAGGTGCCAAGATTCGCATCCGTAGAGGAGAATAGCTGTTACGCAGGCGTTATATAGGCGGCATTTGATTTTCACTGAGTAAATATGAATAAAATCTCTATGGCTAAATTAAAGTTTCACAAAAAAAATATGCAATAGAAACATAACCGCCAAATGTGTACGAATTGTCAGTTTCCCTAACTTATTTCTTTTTTATATGTTTTTTAAAATCCTTACATTAAACGTAGTTTTAGTCATTTTCTAAGTCATAAATAATAAAGTCTTATTTTATCTTAATTTATTTTATTTTATTTTATCTCTAATTCTTAATTTTTTTATATATATTTATATTTTCGACACTTGACGCTTGTACAATATTTACACACATGTATTTTTTTTTTTTTTGCACCACAACAGGCCAGGAAGCCCAATTACAGTGGTGAATTACATCACAGAACACCCAGGCTTAAGAAAAATCACATTTTAATTTTTGTGTTCTCACCGGGAATCGAACCCGGAACCTTCCGTGTGTGAGTCAAGCGTCTTGACCACTACACCACGGAGGCCGCCAAAAAATGTCCACCCTCATTCCAATATAACACCCACCCTCTCACTCACTTACACTCACACAAACACACTAGTATGTATTGTACGTGTATTTAATGTATTTCTGTGGATGTCTGTCATTGGTTTTATTCTCTGTATATTTTATTTGTTAATTTTTTGTTACATGTATTTACTGTTGATATCCCCAATAAATGAATAAAAGTAAAAATAAAATATTTGCAAGCCATTTTTCCAAAAACTGTTAAAATTCAATTCCCCGGATCTCGGCGTCTCAAATGTAGGTATACAATATAATTCTACCACTGTCGATTAATTGAGTAAAATGAACTGAATAAAGTGTTTACGACAGTTTTTGTTATGGAAAATTGTTGTTGTTGAATGACAAGCTTGCTGGAAAAATTTGAACATTACGGTGCTCACTAGAATTACAAAATAATAAAATATAAAATCAATGAACAATTGCCTTTTTTTTAAATACATGATCTTACATTTTGTAATATTACCGCAGTGTACAGTGAATGTAATCGGTCGACGGTAGAATGTTAATTTCGCACTTAATGGATCGTTTTGAAAAAGTGCCAGAAAGAAAGATGAGATGTGGAGAAATTGACACAAAGAAAACAACTCTCCATGAAAGGAACAATACAATGTCTCGTGGAAGAGATCTCTATTGTGAATTGTGGCGAGTCTCCGAAATAATTCATATTATGGCACTTACAATACAACGAAGTTCGCACGAGTTAATTGCTAGCGCACTCGTTAAATTGCGATACTTTCTTTAACTATGAAGTGACTAAGATTTACTTTTGCGAAAATGATAATAATTATTACGTATTAATTAGTTATCCCGAGGCATCGATTCGTTTCGATTATTTCATTTTGAATGTATCAATTTTTAATTAATGCCTATAAATAATACAGCTCCAAGTGTGAAAAAGAAGCAGAATCCTGGGCTACATTACCAAAAATCATTGTAAGTGAATAGTAATTATTTAAATTTATTTCAACAGAGCGAAAACATTTTTGAGAAGGGAATATGGAAGTCTAGGCATTTACAGGGCTTATGAGCAGTCATTGGCTGGTTTAAGTGGCCATTTTACACACTGTGTAACATTTGCCATTTTGCCTATATTTGAACATCCACATTTCCTCAACTCTTCCATCTGTTGGTTTTTGCGAAGTAAAGAAGCTGAAACCTTTATCACGTGGGTGAGATTCATCCGGTTGAATCAAATCACCTACTTGGCAACGCCTGAAACCGATTTTCCAATTTTTATGCTTCTTCTTTTACCTGGTAGTTAATACAACAATGTTTGAGTATGTCCAAATGCTTGCAGACTGTCTGGATTTCCTCCCTAGGGAGTTATTCATATTTCAATTTATTGCAACAGAGAGGAAAAATATTATTGAGAAGGGATATGGAAGTATAGGCATTTACAGGGCTTATGACCTGTTGTTAGCTGGTTTAAGAAGCCACTTTACACACACTATAAGGCCATAAGCCCTGTAAATGCCTAGACTTCCATATTTCCTTCTCAATAATGTTTTCTCTCTCTGTTGCAATAAATTTAGATACGAATAGCTCCCTAAGAAGAAAATCCAGCCAGTCTGCCAGCATTTGGACATACTCAAATATTGTTGTATTATGAAAAACTACTTAAAAATATTAATAAAGCGTCATATTTGTAAAACAAGACTTCAAGGGCGCCAAAATAACATTTGATAAATTCCCAACCTTTTAGAAAATATTTATCATCATAAGGACACTGTGTCAGAACTCCAGTTGCAGCGTATCTAAATCATTTTTGCCACGTGGAAGGTAAGCTGATCAGCCTTAAGCTTCCTGTGCCAGTCCAGGAACAATGAAATACTGCAGTGTTGAGCCACCTTTAAAACCAAATTTCATGCCCACCCTGCCAGGAGTCGAACCGGGGACCTCAAACATGGTAGACGAACCGAACGTGTCAACCACCTGTGGGTACACTACGAGGCGAACTTTTCTTCCTAGATTTCCCTTTTCAGAATAAAACGCCTATTTTTGAGAAGTGAAAATTGAAATTCATTTGAAATCTTTAAACAGAGAAATGGCAAAGGTTTTTATTGTTACACATTTGTACTTACATTGCATTACACAAAATGAATACGTCCGCTTATTGGAAGCAGATTAATGACTACGTTTCCCATCAGTATGCCAGTGATGAGTTAGAAGTTAGGAATAGCTGTCAGAGGATCCGCGTACATGAGAGAAAACTGGCTAAACGTGTTCGGTGCGAAGTGGTGGTTTTACAACTCTGGTGAAATTATTCACCGTAAACGTCTCTAATTCGAGTGGTTTTAATATGTCAAACATAAAATTGATGGATATGCCCAGGTATAAGAAAACGTTATCCTCGTATTTTTAGCAAGGAGTTTTTTAAAATATTATTTAATATTTTTTTTCCTTGGATGTACCAACATAGATTGACAGCAAATAGCATATTAGAAACAGATAGAATGATAAGAAAAAAAATCCCACAGTATACTGATTTAATCAGTTTTACGTAACATAATGATTTATGCACAAATTTGTGTACAAATTATATACACATACATACATACATACACAATATTTATTAGTATAAAAAGCAAAAAAGATTACTAGCAATTTAGCGGAAGTAACCAAGCACATCACTTTTCACGACCTATTTTTTCCCTTTTTTTTAAAATCTATATTTATATCACCCGTCGATGGGAGGAGTGCTTTCCCGAAACTATAGTTGTGTTCTTGTAAAATAACAAAATTGTGTAACACTAATAACAAAGTTTTATTTTCATAATAATTTATAAAGAAGTGTTACGAAGTGAATGCCAATTCAACTAAAAATATTATTTTTTTTCACCCAAATGTAAATTAAAATCATTAGGGCAGAAATGTTTATATTTCTATTGATTTCCATATTTCATTTCTGGGTGTGAAATAGAACTAGAACACTGGACGACTGTTTTGACTCGATGGCTACTCTCAGATAAAAATCCTGAAAAGGGTCACCGCTCTCTAAGGAAACCATAGCTTTATAGAGAATTACTGGCCCCGTTATAATTTGTTCAGTACGAGTCTACTTGAGTGTTGCAAGTACTTTTTATTCGACACTTTATATACATGTACAATTTATATACATATACAATTTATATACATACAAAATCGGGCATATTGCCTAAAAGCAATTTCTTCCTACCTACCCAAACCGTTCAGATAGAGAACATTACAGGTACATGGACATACTCTCCATAACTATACCCTTTGTAATATATTTTTACTAATGACTTTTTTTACTTTTTGTTTTTCAGAAATCATAATTGACAAATATCACACTCACGAATGATGGGACACTAAAAATAAAAATAATATACTTAAACTTATTAAAATAGCATTATATCAACTCATTAGTGAACCCGATATTTTTTTTGTTATTA
Organism: Micrasema longulum; assembly: GCF_059751315.1. Taxonomy (NCBI): domain Eukaryota; kingdom Metazoa; phylum Arthropoda; class Insecta; order Trichoptera; family Brachycentridae; genus Micrasema; species Micrasema longulum. The sequence continues at coordinate 105,417 of NW_028279111.1, forward strand.
ATTTACTTTCATTTAATTTTGAATCCTCTGTCCATACCTCTGTTTTGTATAATAACACTGAACTCCTTAATAAAGATACCAGTCTCGAAGATGTCGCGAAAGCGATGAAACCGGTCACTAGATATTCCGAATTTGAGGATTAAAGTATCGCTCGTCTTTTATTTCTATAATAAAATACTCTAGGTTTACAGATTCTTGTAATTGTATAAAAAATTTAAAGCAAAAAATAACTAAAAATTTACACTATACCCCGAACAGAGGAGAGGAGAGGTGATGGAAAGGAAAGAAGAAGTAGAAAGGAACAACTCTAACATTTGGATAGTGACATTTCAATATTGATTATATGCATACAAAGTCGGGCATATTGCCTTAAAGCAATTTCTTCCTACCTCCTTTAAGTTAGTAGTAATTATTATTATACAACTATGTAGTGGTAGCATATGTTTTCATGTAAAGGGTCTTTACCGACAAGCCGTATAAATTGGCTTGGTGAGTCCTGTAAAAGAAAATAATTTAAAAAATGTTTTTTTTTTTTTTAAAGTAATATTGTATGTAAATAATAAATAAACATTTTAAATGAAAGCAAGAAGGAACGTCTCTAACATTAGTGGGTAAATTATTCCACAATCGGGCAGCCACTTATGTGAAAGAGGAAGCAAGAAAATTAGAGCGATGAAGAGGAAAGGCTTCTCTCGTTACTAGAGCGAAGATATAGTCCATGAGGTTTAAAGAGCTGTCTCAGGTAAACAGGCGAAGTGGGATTATTCAAAACATTGTGAAGAAGTGATAGAATGTGAATGTTTCTTCTATGCCGGATACTGAGCCAGTGTAATTGCGTGCGGTGTTCGGTTATGTGGTCAAATTTGCGAAGATTAAAGATATAACGTAAACAAACATTCTGCAACCGTTCCAACTTATCAAGCAGTTCAGAATAAGCGTCTGGGCAACA